>NW_017099646.1:168382-170921 GCF_001412225.1 Nicrophorus vespilloides
ATTATTTCATTTTTGTTCCGAGCTTAGATGGTTCAAGCACTTTCTTCTTCGAACTTTGCTTAACTTTTATTAGATGTGTAACTTAAGAATTAACATAGATTATGCAAAGAAGTTTAATGGAAACGGTTTTGTTAAATTTATTGATTCAATCAAAAACCATATCGAATTCAAAGCAGTAAAATCGTTTTCAAAATATACCATTTCCTGTATACGTCTTTAGTGAATATTACGTTTGACCGATAAAATTAATTAAAAATAGATTTATAGCTTGCAAAAAGGTATAAATCCAACATGAATATAAGCTCTTTTACTGTTTTACATTATTTTAACTCTCTAAATGCGTAAAAGTTCAATGAAAATAATCAATGTTGAAATTATATATATAAACATGGGGTCGGCAACCAGCGACTCTGGGGCCGCACTCATCACTGTTCAGTGCGGCTCTATTGATTATTAAAAATACTATTGGTTCTCTAAATATCTTGTTGAGGTTTTGTGTAAAATTGAGAATTTAACCTATTGGAAAATAATTAAAGGTTGGGGTATATACTGTATATTCGGGATTCGTTAATTAATTACAAATATATGTCCAAAAAAATGGTTGCACACGATACAAATGTTCTGTTTACTGAATATTGAAGTATATGCTTCAATTGTACACCGAATTGCGTACCAAATTGTTTGACGAATGCAGGGCGGATGCAATTATTGTTAAATAAACGAACGCGCACGGTTAGAGCTGCAAATGAATACCTGACATGGGTAATCGCTGCATCCGAAATGTTCCCACCGATATTAGCGTTATTGCAGTGCAGGGAAATAATCCGTTTAATTATAAAATATGAAAGCACGTTTTCTAGGCCAATCGATGGATGCACTTTCATTTATTTTCCGAAATTTCGTTGCGCACAAAAGCCAACGTTTATCCACCGAACGAAAGTAACACGTGCATTTAAGTGCCGTTTATTTGTGCAACATCTAGATAACTGCATTATTATTGTTCCTTGTACGTATATAGAATCACATATAAATTACGTCTCTGACATTTTTTTTCAATTTTTTTTATAGTAAGCATTCGCTTAACGTACATTCGATATTTGTACATTATGTACGTTAAATATTGAGTGTATGATAATTTTCGGTCCCCTTTTTATTTTTGTTTGCTTATAATATAAACAGCGTTCGATTAACGTACTTTTACTATTTGTCGCTTGTAATAAAGTCAGCATTGCTTAATGAACCTTTGATAATTTTGTAAATGATCGTTCAGTTTTTTTGCTTGTAATATAGTAAGCGTCAGTTCGAACTAACGTACAAATATGCTATATATTTAGATCTGCTTATTATAACACCGTAAAATTGAAGTATAGTTAGAATATCTAGTCAGTATGAAAATTGAATTACCAGGATTGTGATATTGAGATCAGACAACAAAGTATACGTTCAAATGAACTCAAACAAAGCAAAAAACAAACAAAAAAACTTATATACATGCATTTATATGATAATTAACTTTTCAATTAACGTACATTTGCTTAATGTACGGTAAGTTATGTTCCTATTATGTATGTTAATCAAACGATGATTGCATTTTATAAGTTGTTGTTTTTTCATCTGACTACTTTAATATTTGTACACATGTAATGGATGTGTTTGTGTTGTTTATCACTAACATAGAAAGTAATGAGTAAATCACCAATTCAGACAACACATTGCTTAACTTTAATAAATTTTATGTACTATTATGCACAATGTACGTTAAGCGAATGCTGATTGTATTTTATAGTAAGTTTTTCAGATTTGTATATAAAACAATGCGTAGATCACCAATTCAGGAACAAAATGCTTAACTTTAATGTGCTAATTTTTTGTTTACTACATTTTTCATTTTCATTCACGTTTTTTATTACAGAATTTAAGACTTATACATTTTTAATACAGAATTTAAGGGAAGTGTGAAATAAAGGTCACCGATTCAAGAAACACATTTTTTCACTATAGTAAACTCATTTTTGTATGTTTTCACATATAGTTAACTAACAATTCGGACTACGGACAAATTGGATAAGGAAAACATTTACAGTTGTTTTTTCATCTGACTACTTTCATATTTGCACACATGTAATGGATGTTTTTGTTTTGTTTATCAGTAACATATAAAGTAATGCGTAAATCACCAATTCAGACAACACATTGTTTAACTTTAATAAATTCATGTTTATTTTATGTATTATTATGCACAATGTACGTTAAGCGAACGCTGACTGTATTTTGTAGTAAGTTTTTCAGATTTGTATATAAAACAATGCGTAGATCACCAATTCAGAAAAAAAAATGCTTAACTTTAATGTGTTAATTTTTTATTTACTACATTTTGCATTTTCATTCACGTTTTTATTACAGAATTTAAGACTTATACATTTTTATTACAGTGTTTAAGGGTAGTGTGAAATAAAGATCACCAATTGAAGAAACACATTTTTTCACTATAGTAAACTCATTTTTGTATGTTTTCACATATAGTTAACTAACAATTCGG
>NW_017099646.1:170931-229121 GCF_001412225.1 Nicrophorus vespilloides
CATTTGGACAACAAATAGATATAACAAACACTTTACTCACCAATTAATATTACTTTCCTACGTTTGTGGTGTTGTGAAGCTTAAGTCGTATCTTAAAAGTTCGGTTAAGGTACATTTCAGTTATCGAACACCGACTGCATATTTTTTTAGGGATTATAAGTAAAATATAAATTGAAGTTCCATTTTATATATATTTATTTCACAATTCAGCTGTCATGATTTAAAATTGTTACGTATTGATTTCGTTCATAATAAAACAGGGTATTCTGGGTCACGCTATTTCCCAAACATTTAATTTTCGCAGTTTAGTAATTTGCTATGTATCCAATGATGCATGTCACTGTCTAAATTGGGCAAGTGCGAATAAATAGCTTTGGCAATATTTCCGATTTGCCCATCATCAAAAGATACATTGTGTATCCTCGTCAATGTAATCTCTGGACAACAGTTTGTTTTTCAGACAAAATACAATGTAACAATATTACTATTTTTGTACCATAATTAAGAGTATTTGGACCTAATACCAGTGGTATCTCCAGAGCCGCATGCAACGCTGTAGGATGGATATTGAAAATTCTTGTCACTGGGATTATCTTAGCATCATTACAACTTAAAAACAAACAATTTTTGTTTGTTAAACTTTATTTTCACTTTTTCAACTAATTCAATTCAATATAATATAAATAAAACGAAATTTGGAATCGAATCTAGTCTATTTATTTCACGTAAACAATTATGTAATATTATGCAAGAAATAACAAGGAATATAAATAGTAATTCCAATAAGTTCTCGTTGGCCAACATATCTACTATTTGCAATGGTATTAGCCTATATTACATAACAACAACACCTACGGCTATTGCATAAACATAGATAAATCGACAAGGCCTTTCTGGCTGAGTAAATCTTTATTTATCCAATGCATTACATTATTTTTTACTCGATAATCTCGTCCAGAAGGTCGAATTTATTACAAATTCTAAGAAAAATCCGAAAAATCAATGAGAAATTTACTGCAATTTATTTATTATAAAAATAATTTATTTACATTTGTTTATACATAAATTTGTGTATTAAATATTTAATGTATTTGTTAGGTAATTCGTTTATATAGAAATTTAACCTAATTGCATAATACATATAAATTAGTCTAATACTTTAGAGTTTTATTACTAAAATCAAAATAAAATATTTTTAATTCAAATTATTAAAAATGAACCAAACGTTTTTTCGCCCAACAATTACATTTTTATTTACATTTATTAATTATTTATATAAATACAATTGTAAAAGTGTAATTAAACTAAAAATAGTTTAATTCATATTTCCAATTTGGGACTCACGTAACATTCGAATAAGTTTCAATGAGAACCCATTCATATTATGGTTCGTTTGTGTAAATACATATGTTTCGTAGCAGTATCATTCATAGAGGAATCGAAACTTTGGGAATTAATTACTCGTAGTAACGCACGTTGCAAAAGTTGTGATCAAGGTTAAAGTTCGAATTTCAAAAGGTTCGGTTTTCTGTAAACCAAAATTCGTTGCGCAAAGCATTTTATACATTACTCGTATATTCATTTTTCATGGAGCGCATTTCATTGGCATAAGTGCATTTGTGTGTATTCAAATGATGTTGCTGCCATCAATTCGGTACCTTTTGATGTCCTTTCAGGATTATTTAATGGTTTGCGTAATGCAAAGGTTCTGTGACAGATCGAGTGGTAATGAAATTGTCAACAGTATGCGATATACGGGATAATGCATTGAGGAATAATTAAAAATATCGATTGCTCGACGCATGATGAAACCACAGAGACCTTCAGATAAATGTGTACAAGTGTTTGCGTGTGTGTGTGTACAGTTTTTTTTTCTTTAATTTGTTTAACCATGAAACGTATATAATTGACGGAGGAAGCTGCAGATTTGTTTGGAGGAAAAAGACATCATCACTTTTTCTGTTATGAAAGAAATGGACTATCCTCTTTCGCATCACATGAGCGTGTGTATGTATATGTGTTTGCGCGCGAGAGTTTCTCTGGTAATAATTACATATTATTTAAAATTAGCGAATAATTCCGTAAGGTTTTCTGGGACAAAGCGTCAGCGTAGCTTAACGAAGCAGCGAATAGAGCGACCTGGATAGAAAACTGGGTCACAGTCACATAGAGCCGGAGCGAGTAAGTTACAGTTAGAAAGAGAGAACAGCCTGCATTTCTCCAGACCACGTTCAATGCCACTCAAGAGAAATCTTCAATCCTGACCTAAGATACACACGCGCACACAACCAACACGCACGCACTCACACATACGAAATTAAGAGATACTATACCCATAGATTACGTCGTTGATCACTTAAAGTTTTGTATGTATCATATATAAGGTGTATGTAAGATATGTTGAAGACATGGAACTAAAAGGGTTGTATAAGGTTTGTAGATGTGATATCTTGAACATATCTTTTGAAGATGAGACATGTTGAAAGCTTTCATAAAAGAGATTTTGAAGGCATGGAACAAATGGATTAATATAGATAAGATTTGTTCAAAACATGGAATATTTTTTTATTTTTTGGAAATATAGGACTTGTAGTGAAGATATGCTAAAAACCTATATGAAAGTCTAAATTAAAGCCTATGGTTTAGATGAGACAAGTTGAAAGCATTAACTAAACTATACTAGCATAGGGTTTATAAATAGACAAATTGAAGGCATGATTTGTGTGAGTATAGGGTATATAGTTAAGGCATATTGAAAACATTGAAGGTATGTAATAAGTTATGTTCCTTAAGAAGTCAATGAAGATTACAATATTCTTCTTCAACAAAATAA
This sequence comes from Nicrophorus vespilloides, assembly GCF_001412225.1. Classification (NCBI taxonomy): domain Eukaryota; kingdom Metazoa; phylum Arthropoda; class Insecta; order Coleoptera; family Silphidae; genus Nicrophorus; species Nicrophorus vespilloides. The sequence continues at coordinate 173,765 of NW_017099646.1, forward strand.
GTACATACTTTTTTGTCACTGTAAGTGTTAATATTTTGTATAATTGATTACTTTTAGTGTAATTAAAAAAAATATGATTTTGTTAATGTGACAACAATTAATGATTAAGGAATGATTATTTTGAACGGTTATATCCTGTTTACAAAGGATTAAATAAGGATAAGTGCATTCTGAAGCTTTGCATAGGGGAATACCTCGGTTCATGGCTGAGCGAGATTAGTGTGAAACTTCTCTGCTCTATCCATCTATTTTCGTTCGCCCGTTCGGCTCCAGGTAGTTTCTCTTTTGCTAATAGCCGGCGTAACAAGGTTACGGTGAAATAATGAATGCAATATTATTGAACTTTCCCCGGGTAATCTTAAGCGCGACTACTTTTGTGCACGGCCATCACCGGCCGCGGTTATGCTGTAGTTCTGTCACGTAAGTGGATGGCGGTTACCGCGATTCCCGTGGCTCTCTACTTTTACATTATTAACGGCTTTCCAATCGGCACGTCGACGATCTTTCTCTAACTCACCCTATTTACCAAAAAAAAAACATTGTCAACAAACTCAATTTTCCGATCTTCAAAAGTATTATGTAATTGGACTTACCCAAATATCATCTTGAGAAGAATTAAGCAAAGACTATATAAGTATACAGACTATAATCTTTGCATTTACTTTGTGCAGGACAAGACCCTGGATCTCAAATTATTATGCAAGAATAAGTGTCTTCTTTCGCCATATCCATAGAAGATCTAATATAACTTTCTGATCAGACAATAGTCTTGATACTTATTTTATAAAATCTCTTCATTTCGAGGACTACATTTCGCATTACATTTCTTATAGTTTGAAGACACAATGGATAAGACTGTAAAACTTAAATTAATATGTAAAACTAAGTCGTATCAATACCATACTCTATCAAAGTAGAATGTGTGACTACAGTTTTCACATTAACTAAGTATAATTATATGGTTAGGAGGAAAACTGATATGACTATTGATCTGAAATTATTTGTTAAAACTATGTGTAAAGTATATTAAAGTAGTTTGAAAGAACATCATGTACATAGAACTCTATACAATTAGTATGTAAAACTATAGTCTTAACATTAGTACTTGCTTCGGTAATACATATACCAAAAATTGGAACGATACAGTCTTAACATTAACTAAGTATTATTATATTATTTTCAAGACAACTTGAGATGATTATGTATCTGAAATTAGTAGCAAATATAATTTTGCTTAAGAAGAATGATGATCTAATGTTTATATAGAACAAAAATTCAGAAATGTTGATGTGTACGGAAATTGAATGAGAAAATAAACTTTGCGATAAACATTAATATTTTTGTATATATAAAGTTATCAGAGAAAACCGTTCCAGTTCAAAACAAATCGATCTTTGAATTGGCAGTTTTCGAATCGTTTAATTCATATTTTTAATATAGAAAAAAAAGGACATAAGTACTCCACTTTTTTTTTATCAATAATACATAATAAATTATTTATTTCGAACTTTATGAGCAACTTTATTTCTCCATTGCGTAATTCTTATTGATTACTTACAAAAAGTAGAGCAGCTCTGATTTATATGGAAAAGTGTATACTATTTCTCTGTTAGGATGATTTTCATATCCTGCTTTCGCCTCTATTTATATCTTAATATATATGTAGAAAAAGAAGCAAAGTCCAAGTTATTTGTTTTTAAACTGAAAAGTGCATTTCCCACGAGTCTGCTACATTGATAACAAGTAGACTAAATTTATTTATTTCCGTAAATGTTTTGATCTCATTTTTTTTATAGAAATTATAATTTTAAAGAAACCGATTTAGGTGATTTTTTTTTTAATTGGGAGATGGAAATTCCGTCACTTAGAAATGTAAATTTAGTATAATTATTAGGCGCGTAGAAAATCGTTCTAGATTCAAAATGTTGGACTATTAATTAGTATCACGGAGTTATTTGAAAAACATTTTGTAATTATATAAAATTTCAAATTTTTGCATATTCAAAAAACTAAAATTTTATGAAATTTGTCAAAACGTAAATATTTCATTCTGGATATTAGAGAAATTGACAATTAAGAACGTGCTGATGTTAACAAGGGTCCTTTATTATTAGAAAACTTGTCCTTATAAAAGACAATTATGTAACATGTTTTGTTGATACTGATAAGTGTCCTTCATTGTTTGACAATGGACACCATTTTATTACATAACATCCTAATACATTTTAGATTTAAATTTTTTACATTGGTGACAAAATTTTCAAAAATTCAAATTTTATTGTATAAGACATTAAGGACGTAAATTCATTTCCTTCTGGATAATAGAAAAATTGTTTTATGGTTTATCTAACTTATTTTATTACTTGAAAGCTGATAAAGGACAAAATTTTGTTTCATAACAAAAAAAATAATACATCCTGAAAAACCTCGTGTTTGATAGATATTTTGAAACAAACTTAACTTAACTAAACTAAAACAGATTTTTTTTACTAGAGAAATCTCAGAGACGATCGCGAATCAATCGTGACCGCATCGTTGCGCAACAGCCGCCAAAAATAAATTCCTTATCTTGTCGTACGGTTATTCAATACAGTTAGGATCCATGAATTAAAAATTATATATACCAATTATTTAACAAATGAAACGATCTAACTGTAACGCGATTTCATCATTTCTATTCTACTTTGGCGAAACGGATCGACAGAGAAAGAGAGACGGAATAACAAAAAAAAAACAACAAACCAGCAACAACGAACCAACAAACGCTTTCTCATATTTAAATGTACAGTAACGTACTGTTATTGCGACTATCAAGCGATAATTTTTCCTATAACCACCACATTATTACCTATAATTGTAAACCAAATTTTTGCCTTCAACAGTTATATTAATTTCCTATGTATTAGTGCCAACTTTAATACTTACAATCTGTTTTTAAGTTGTATTTTTTCACTTTGTCCACCAAGTCCATTATTCGTTGGACACATTTTGTCGTATAAGGTTCAAAGGTTACTCTAGTCAAGTTTCAATGGAAAATCCGATTCATTATCCCTTATCAATTTTCAATTTGTCCACTAAGTCCATTATTCGCTTTAGATGGACAAATTTTGTCCAATGATTATATATTTTAGTAATAAAAAATAAGCAAGGTTCAAAGGTTAACCTAGTCGAGTTTTAATGGAAAATCCGAATGAATGAGTTGCATCGAAAATTGGGAAACACATCTATCCTCTCTGCCCCGCATAATCGATCGGCGTTACGTAACGCGTGTTGTTTACGACGAAGACGCTCCGAGTCGCGTTATCGGGGAAATTATGTAACGGACGAAATAACAAAAAAAAATGTGCATAAATAATAACAAACTCGCGTCGTAATAGACTTTCAATAACAGCGCATTAGTTTACAACGTGTCTACTGTTGGGCTCAAATGCAATACACGTGCACTTTGTAAGAAATGATTCGATTTATGTAATTCTTAAACAAATTAAACACATTTAAACATAGTTTCGTCACTACTTATATGATTCAAGATTAATTTTAAGTAAATTCAATTTTTTTTGTTCAATAATCAAAAAAAATAATTTTATTGCATATTTTCTGACTTTATACAATGTCTCAACTTAAAAATATAAACTGTGTTTTTGTTACTGTTATATAATACGCATTTAGTAGTACAAAATATACGTAGTATATTGCAGATAGTTAACTAATTGCAAAACTGCTGCAATTCGTGAATATAAATATATAATTATTTTGAATGAATACAAAAATCATTTTTTTGTAGTAATCGATAAGGAGTAATTGGCGTTGTACGAACATTTCTAATCCAAACAGTTTTGTTTACACTGGCAAACGCAAAGTCCTTCTGGTTACATAACGTTGACCAGATAACACGGCACCTGACCTTGACACAATGAAGCGTGCCGTCGGGACCTGGGGATCCCTCAAAAACAAACAAAAAATAACGATGGTACATCCGCGAATACGTGCATTAACGTTATATAACCGGTTTGCGTAACGCGGACCCGGAAGAGCGATAACCGATGACCTTGACCTCTGCGGACACCGCAGTTGGGGTGGTTTGTGCAGATACACGAATCTAGTCCAAGTGATAGTATTTTGACCTTGCCTATTCGCATGTACATACACGAAAAAAAATACGTGTACGTCTTACGTATTTTGATGGTAATTTCCGTTGAGACCGCAATTTTGTATAGACGTGACCTGAAAAGAGTATGAACGAAAACGGTTGACCTTGACTTTTGGCCATATCGGAAATTTTTGCGTCCGTTGATGATCAAATCTAATGCTTAAATAAAAAGTTAGAAGTTAAAGCGTACATTAAATGAAACATTTGCATTTGTCAACAATTCAATTTGTTAAATACGTGCGTCGACGAGATCGTTATCTTTGACCGTGACTTCTTAAATTTGAGTGTCGATTTGGGGTCACGTTCAACAACCAGCAGTCTTGGATTTAATGGACATTTTTTTTTTCGACGTTCTATAATCATGGACGTTGCGTTTTATTTAACACGTAATTATGTCACTTCAATTTACAAATTTATTTATATTATACATAATATTTTATATTACATAATAGTTCTACAACTAATTTTTGTTATTAAATCCAATAACAATAATTTAGTTCACAGTCACATTAAATATACACGGTCATCCTTGAATTTACACAATAATTGTTGTTTTTTTCCCGAAAAACATGAACCAAATGTGTCTCATACTAACTACTTGTCATCGATTGTATAAACTACTTTATGTTTCGTTACCAACGCAACAAAATGTGACTCGTGCTCGTAAAATATGCAAATTTTACTTTATTAGAGGTCGAAGGTCCGTTGGTCTTTTTCATTCTATTTTTTTTACATAACTTGACCACGCCGCACTATTTAACCGATGCAAATTCAATTCTTTCACATACATATTTTTTATATCCTGTAATTTTATTTACAATCTGTTCATTAATATGAACATTGATATATGACATTAGGTAGGTAATCTTTCCCGATGGATAGTTACCATTATGATGTTTTTTTTTTAATTTTTATCGTGGTAGGGCGACGTAACCATTCGCCCCACATACATATGAAATATTTAAAAATTCTTATAATAATTTTATAATCCTTTATTTTTTTAAACACATTTATATATTCATTAATGAAATAATGAAGTACAAAAATGTTTAATAAATTAATACAAAATAGATAAATATTTATTAGAATTGAAACCAACATCATTTCATTGCAAATAATAATGTTTATATGAACTTTAACAAATTCTTGAACGAACTTTCTATTTTATATATAAATTGTTGTATGATGTTTTAAAATTGATAATATTAAAGTGCAACTTTGTAAATATAATCAATGTGATGTGTATAATTTCACCAATAAAATCAAAACAACATGAGGTTTCTCGAAGATTTCGGAAGTGAAAGGTGCTACCGGACTTCTGTTTTCGTGTCTTCGAAGACAGATGCGACGATTTTCATTTGAAATCGCTATGACATGACCTCAGAAGATGAAGAAGAAGAAAACAGATGTTATAAATGAAATTATTTAAAAAAAAATATATTTGTTACTTATAAGATTTAGTAGGTTGGTGTTTGAATTGGAATTGTACTCAAAATATTGAAACAATAAGCATTTTAGGTAAATTGAAATTAGGATTTAAGAATACATATTTTGTTGTTAAGTTAAATAAAATAAGTAGTATAGAAGTAGATAGATTTGTGGTTTATTTGGCTTTGATTATAGTGATGTAATATTAAAGTACATACTAATTTCATTACAGAATATTGGAATAGTTTAACAAAATAATATATAGACATTTGATTATATCAATAATCGAAGCAGTGTAGAAATAGATGGATTTGTGGTATATTGAGCTGAAGTAGTATTGAAGTGGAGACTAATTTCATTACTTCATTATAAAATATAGGTCTATCATCAATATATACGGAAAATAATACAAAATAATACAATACGTAAGTAGAGACTAGTTTCATAACTTCATCAAATATTTGGTAGGTTAGAGTTTGATTTAGAATCAATATTACAAGTGTAAAAAATTATATTGAATCAGAAAATAATCAAAACTCAAAATATTGAAAAATTTAAATATGTTTCGGAAAAAGTGATTTTTAATATATACATATTCTTTACTTATATATTTAAACTACATAAGTGAAGTTATGTACAATTATATATGATTATGAATATTTGTTTAAGCGGTAATAGAAGATTAAAGGTATTGAAGCATTCAAGTGCAACTTTGTGAGTAACATCACTGTAGCGTGGGAAATTTCACCAATAAAAAATGAAGTAAAACAAAACAGAACGTGGTAGGTTTCTCGAGGATTTCGGAAGTCGAAGTGAAAGGTGCTACCGGTACTACTGTTTTCGTGCCTTCAGAGACAGATGTGACCGTTTCCGATCCCAATTTAAATCAATGTAATAACAACTTATTAGATCCAGATCATTACCTTACGAGAAGAAGAAATTTGAAAATGCAAATTCATGTGTATAGCTTAGCATATAGTTGTGGAGTTGAAAAAATAAATAAAATACAATACTAGGTTCGGACTGTTCGTGGTACATTTGCAACGCAAATGGCGTTTCAGTTAAATCGTATTTATTCGTAATTCCAACATGAAGTGATGTATGCAAACGTGTTAGAGTGTGTATGCATGCATGCCTGTATGTATATGCATGGATGTGTACATGTATGTGTATGTTTGTGTATTGGTATGTTCCAAGTGTGTAAGTGTGGATATAATATTGTTGTTGTAATTTCTCCGAGATCGAGGTCAAAGAAAGACCGTGAGCGAGACGGAACCAAGTGGCGGATCGGTTATAACGAGCGAGATGCCGCGATGCCGGTGAAATGGTGTCAGCTATTGCGGTCACAACTTTCTCGCGAATCTTTCGCGCCCCGTCGTGCTTCTGTGTATATGTATGTATATGTTTGTGCTATAGCATCAATGTTAAAAGCCAAACGAAATTACGAACTATGCGCTTGGAAAAGGAGACGGATTCGGGTCACAAAGGCATTCCTCATCGCTTATCGCCTTTATCGCGGACGACGTTGCGTAACCGCCCCCTCGTCTTCATCCTCATCGCTTCTTAGTCTATATTTATTTATTTTTGTTCTTTCGACTATCCGATCCGCAAAGCACATCTGCATAGCACATTCCGATTGTTCCCTCTCGACCCGAAATCACTTAGCTCGTTGCATAATACCGTAATTCGTTGTTGTACCATCATCATAACGCACGTAAAACACTGCTCGCAGACGTTACGCAAGATGCAGATAAGTATAATGAGCTGCTTCAACTTCGCCGAGGTCACGGTTACCATCTTACTTCTTCAACTCGTTATTCAATTATATTTGTCCATTTGTTTATTCTTAGATGTTCTTCATGCAAATCGTACAAATTATATGTCCATGCAATTATTACTTTTCATCGTGTCCAGAAAATCGCTATAAAAATAAATTGTTCGAAAGGAAATGAGTTTGAATGTAATTGTGTTGTAAAGAAAAATTCCTTTTTTTTTGCTGTTACGCAATAAAATAAATGTACCGTTTAATATAACTAAAACTAGATCTCTTTAGATGCAGATTTCTTCCATTAAATAATTTTTTTTAAGTAAATTGAGATTATACTGTAAATGCACTAATTTGATTAATCCTGACGTATTTATTAACTTTCTAAGTTTTAACATGTAACTGATCATAGTTTACTACTTACAAAACAAATTATAGCAATACCTCGCATAGTGCGGCCAATATTCTGGACTTGAATCGAGTACTTGAAAACTGCATAAAAATAATGTTGTGTACTTATTTTTTAAGTTTTTATTGTCAGACAAATGAGAAATGATATAATTTTCATCAATGATAAAAAAAGAAGATGAAATAAATATTGTACATTTTTATGCCGTTATTAAGAATGATTAAGAGAATACTTAAATAATTCTGTTACAGCATAGTTTCGTAATGTAAATTTGAAAAGTGAAGAGCCATTGACTCGATTCCGTCCGTCCGTTATTCTATCAACTATTATGCACGGACTTCAAGGTCAATTACGTTAGTAGATTTATTTTTTTAATTTTTTTTGGAGCTACCCGATGATTATAATTGACCAATGTAACAGAACAATCCAATTAAATCTCTCCGTCTGACCACGGAAGAATAGCAAATGCTTTGACTTCCTAATTTAAACTGTTTTACGTAATACCAAATCCTAATTAATTATAATCATTTTGTAAAAAAAAAACTAATTTAAATTTTTATACGTTTACTTTATTTATACGGAACAGTTCATGGTATTAGTAGAAGGCGTGGAAGAAAGGGTGTAACTTACTCCCATAAATATCATATAACTCGTTAATTTATTGTGAAAACCTATTTTTCGGTAACCGAGTTTAAGAAAAATAGAGTCGATATTGAGGAAGATGCAGAATCTTTACATATTAAAATTCTTTGTTTTTTTTGTATTATTATTTTTTAATTTTAAATTTCAAAAATTATTTGCTAACAAAATTTGAACTCTTAATAAAATCAACCAAAAAATGACAAGTATAAATATTAAACACAATATTACATAATTATTAAAAGATTAATAATTTAACACAATGTGTAATAAAATATATAATTTTTGGAACTTGTGAAATCTATGTTTAATTGAAGCTATTACATCATGTTTAAAAGAATAATATGAAGGTGATTACGCTCTATGATGTAATTTGTTAAATATCGCGTAATTTGTTCGAGATGTGCGTACAATTTGATAAAATTATCATTGAGGAATTATTTCGTCACTATGATTTAAACATCAATTATCAAAGTATTTACTCAGTAATTAATCAATAAATTGACAACATCATATCAATTTACAACTTATACACATTTAATGGAAACTAATAATAATTTTAAGATTGTAAATAATAACTCTATTTAGTTAACATTAAATCAACATAAATAACTTATCTAATTATAAACCCTATATATTATATAATTCGTTTTTTTTTAACTGTTGATTTTATACTAGCAAAAACAATGAAACATCCTTGACTGCAGGAAAACCAGGGTCATCAGTTCCACTGATAACAGGATTATATAAACTTCCTGCCTCATAACTAATCTTCTAAATATTTTGTATCTTCAAAGTAATATATAATAATATAGTTGTTACTATTTTATATGATTAGTAAATAATTATTAACATTAATTATAACCAGAAGTTACGTAACCTTCGTTTATTATCAATGCAAGAAGTTACCACCATAATTATAAATGTATGAATATACCTGTGCAAATTGATTGCGTTCATAAACTGGAGGAGTAATGTCAAATTTAGCATACTGTCATAATTCCAAGGTCGCCTTCTTTGCAGGTGCATCCGACTTGTGCGAATCTATCGTAAAATACGGGTTGCTATTGTTTTATTTCTGAATATTAATATTAATTGCGAACATTAAAAACAAGTCATATTACAACTTTGTTGCACTATTGATTAATGTGTATCTTCGTTAAAGGTAAAATGACCAATATTTCATTTAAACGTTTATTTGCAGACAAGATTAAAAAAAAAAATAAGTATAAAAAATATATGATTGTGAAAATTTAAACAATATTTGAGTTTAAAAAAATTATGAAATTTGTTTAACATATTATCCCGTGCTAATGGGACAAATTTGACTTAAATTAATATATTTTGGGGTAATATGTAAAAAAAGTATAAAGGGAAAAACAATGATTTTTGTATAAAAAGAAATAATTTATTTTATTATGAAATTTTCTAACCGTACTATAGTGAATCCGGAGCCATACTAATGTGAGATATTGATGTAAATGATGTTTAGTAATAGTTAAATTTTCTCATCTGCTTAGGATTAACTCATCATGTTGGTAAGAGGAAATAGAAGATTTCCTAAGTCGGAGAAAAAAATTTACAAAGCGATGACTTCAGATAGAGGTAGTCCCTGAGGAATAGTGAACATCCTTGAAAGGCCGAAATGATCTTAGAAGAAGAAATAAATAAATTGTAAACAAAACGTTTTGAACTCCGCCTCGATCCACGTAATGCTGCACTCACGTTCATCAAAGTAATAATAATACAAACTACTAAAAAAAAACATAGGAAACGGCATCAGCAATAACACGTTAATTATTTATCTACGAACCGTGATTCATTAACGGCTAAATGCGAAATCGAAGTTGCAATAACAATCGAATAGGATAGGAATGACAATCGTATCTATTGCTCAGTGCAATTATTTGGCAACATTTTGATGCGTTAATGAAACCGAAGCACGTTTACAATCCAAAGCTCACAACGTTATTAATTTTCGATGTACGTAGACGTGAATTAAACAGACCTAATATTAATTATGGAATGATCCGAATTGGAAGAACATTATACTTGCCACTCAATTAAAACGGAAATGTTTACCGACCGTGGGCTCTAGTTTGTTTATAAACAATAGATACAAATTTTGGCAATCACAACGCTAATTAGAGAATATTCCACCTGCGTTAATACTACCATATTAATGCTTTCCATACAATGTAACAGATATATTACAGATTATTCAAATTTGGTAATAATTTGTTGATCACTTAGATTATCTGTATACTAAATAAAAATATCATTAGAATCTTGATTTTCTAATCTTTCGATTTCTGAAGACAAATAAAAAAATACCTCGGTTTTCGAACAAAATTTGTATTTCAGGACAGGCAAGAAATCAATCAATTATATGATGTTGGAAATCAAACAAACTCATAATACACCAAAACTTGTGATTTGTTTTATAGTTATGGGATTGCAGCCATTATAGACTGTCAATTTCTAGGATCAATAGGAATGATTTAGGTGACGATTTTCCAATTATTCGATTCCTGAAGACAAATAAAAAATACCTCGGTTTTCGAACAAAATTTGTATTTTAAGACAGGCAAGAAATCAATCAATTATATGATGTTGGAAATCAAACAAACTCTTAATACACTAAAACTTGTGATTTTTTTTATAGTTATAGTTATAGTTGCAGCCATTATAGACTGTCAATTTCTAGAATGAATAGGAACGATTTAGTGGAACGATTTTCCAATTATTCGATTTCTGAAGACAAATAAAAAATACCTCTGTTTTCGAACAAAATTTTTATTTCAAGACAGGTAAGAAATCAATCAATTATATGATGTTGGAAATCAAACAAACTCATAATACACCAAAACTTGTGATTTGTTTTATAGTTATGGGGTTGCAGCCATTATAGACTGTCAATTTCTAGAATAAATAGGAACGATTTAGTGGAACGATTTTCCAATTATTCGATTCCTGAAGACAAATAAAAAATACCTCGGTTTTCGAACAAAATTTTTATTTCATGACAGGCAAGAAATCAATCAATTATATGATGTTGGAAATTAAACAAACTCATAATACACCAAAACTTGTGATTTGTTTTATAGTTATGGGGTTGCAGCCATTATAGACTGTCAATTTCTAGAATGAATAGGAACGATTTTCCAATTATTCGATTCCTGAAGACAAATAAAAAATACTTCGGTTTTCGAACATTTGTATTCAATTCCTAGAATGGGGATTAAACAAGATGATGTCAAAAGTAAGTAAAGCATGTATTTTTAGTGGAACGAGCATAGTCTATTCCCTTTCGTTGGTAGACCATTTGGCACAAACCGAAGTGAACGCCAATTTGTCGTAGATACCATGTGATGATGTTTAATGATGGCGTCTTAGAGCGGAAATAATTTCTTCTCGGTTCGCTTTCCTACAGTTTGAAAGTGCACATCCGAATGCAGTTCGCCTATTATGGTGTCACTGCAATTATTCGAAACGCGACTACTCGTCGTCCTTATCCGAAGCCGCATTTTTGTGCAATACCGGAGGAAAGAGAAAACTGCGAAAACAACTCTCTCGACAACAAGAAAACAAAATTTCTGAGTTATGAATGGTGGCGAGTTCGAATTTCCCGCCGCTCGGTGAAAGACCGAGGAAGCAGAAGATGTTATAGGTGAAAGAAGTTTCTGATGAGCTCAAGAAACAGAGAGAGATAGACAGATATGAATAAAAGAGATGAATAGTGAAAGAGATTGCGAGAAGGAGAAAGATTCGTAAATATTTAGGGAATTGATTTACGAGGTGTATTTTTGTTTTGGAAATCCAGGTCACTCAGTTTTACAGTTGTATAATTTGCCGGTTATGAAAGTCCAACCAAAAGTCATGGCCTAACAATTTAGCGGTCAAAAAACTCTACGATTACGCCTAGTTATACAATGGCGTGAAAAATCTTTTGGATCTCTTCCGAAGGCAACGGTGCTACAACCTACCTTCTACATTTTTTTTTATTTACTTTTCATTTGATCTGAATTTATAATCCTATAGGTATTACTTTTGTGGACGAGCCGAGTGCAAATCGCACATAGGACATGTGTCCGTTTTCTGGACGCGAGGCCCGATAAATCCGCGGAATTGGAACGCGCCAAATATTCGGAATTAGTCCAAGGTCGTTGTATCGCGATCTCGACGAAACAAAAAAAAATACAACTGTATATTCGCAATACGCAAATTATATACATACACACTCTAACGCACGCACATATTTATACGCGTGGCGTTATGTAAGTGGCTTCGATAAGAATTTCGGTGTTGTAATAGATTTAAGGAGAGAGATAGAGAAGAAAACTAAAATTGTTTGGTTAAGAGAGATACGGTGTGCGAGCCCTTGACTTACATTCTGCTAAGTGGATGAGATAATAGCTGTGCCATTTTTTTTACTCTCTTAAAAACTAAAATAGAATTAGTGGGAAGTAGTACAAGTAAAAGGAAAATTAGTAGAAAAAAAGAGCATAAGTTAAAGAAAATTAGTAGAATAAGGAAATTGAGTATAAGAAGAAAGAAAATTAAGTATAAGAGAATGGATAATAAGGAAAATGAGTGGAAAAAGTTGGAAAACAAGTATATGAAATAGAAAATTTGTAGAAAAAAAAGAAGTATATTAAATTGATAATTTGTAATAGTAGAAAGAATATAAGTAAAAGAAGATGGAAAATAAGTTGGATAATAAGGAAAATGAGTAGAAGAAGTTAGAAAATAACTATATGAATAGAGAAAATTAGTGGAAGAAGAAAGAACATAGGTGAAATAAGATGGAAAATAAGTATAAGAAAATGGAAAATGAGTAGGATAATAAGGAAAATGAGTAGAAGAAGTTAGAAAATAAGTGTATGAATAGGGAACATTGATAGAAGAAGAAATAACATAGGTGAAATAAGATGGAAAATAAGTATAAGAAAATGGAAAATGAGTAGGATAATAAGGAAAATGAGTAGAAGAAGATAGAAAATAAATGTATGAATAGGGAAAATTGGTAGAAGAAGAAAAGAACATAGGTGAAATAAGATGGAAAATAAGTATAAAAAAATGGAAAATGAGTAGGATAATATGGAAAATGCATAGAAGAAGAGGTGTATGAATAGGGAAAATTGGTAGAAGAAGAAAGAACATAGGTGAAATAAGATGGAAAATAAGTATAAGAAAATGGAAAACGAGTAGGATAATAAGGAAAATGAGTAGAAGAAGTTAAAAAATAAGTGTATGAATAGGGAAAATTAGTGGAAGAAGAAAGAACATAGGAGAAGAACAAAAGAAGAAAATGGAAAATAAGTATATGAAAAAGATATATTAGTATAAAAAGGAAAATTATATCAGTAGAGGAATAAGGAAGATAAGTAATAGTTGAAGAAGAATATAAGTAAATAAAAGAATAAGAAAAAAAATATAAGTTGAAGAATGAAAAGCAGAAGAAGAATTTGTAAGCAGATACATAATAAAAAAAAAGTGTCAATATTTCGCCGCGTGTCTTTCTCCATTGAAATTACGTGGTATGTGGAGATAGTGTTTGACCTAACGCGAATCTAGGCTAATGGGACATTCTGGCAGAGAGAAAGATTTCACTTTGCCTTTAGGTGGCCGCAAAACTATCCGAGCTCAGAAACGACGCGATATTATTATTTAATGGATGCACGGAATTACGTTTAAGGTCTAGGTCAAGTTCGGTCCGCCGAATTTGGACGTTCCATGCGTAGGAAATCTAGTCGAACAAAAAAAATAGAATAAGAAGAAAAAATATGTGTATAAAAAAAACAAGAAGGAAGAAAGAGAAAGAGCATACACACACATATATATGAGCGCACGCTCGCAGTCATATGTAATGGTCGGCCGGAATAAGCTGAAACACATCCGCATGCCCAACCTTGTCCCATAAAATAAATATGTATATGTATACACACACTCGCGTACATACTAAACTATATGTACTATAACTATATCTATATATATACATACACACATACAAATATAAATAAAAGTACTTGTTCCGACATCGATCCGTTAAATTGGGTTATCTCATTTATTTATTGAAGATTATGCAACCCACTTAGATATACGTATTTAGGTCTGGTTCACGTTATCCATTCGGCTCATTATTAGTACCTCTCATTGTTTGCTTCGTATTCTATCTATTATTTGGAGGATCCGGCCCATCCACACCTTATCATTTTTCACAACCTCAAATTCTTTTACGAAATTCTTAATTAAGTTTTTCTTATTTCATCATTTTAATTTTTCGTGTTTTTACTCCTTCTCGTTTTTCTTATTTTTCTCATCCTGTTGTGTTTCTTTCTTATGAAATAGTTTAAACAAGTTTTTAAAAAAATCAAGAAACTTAGTTTCATAGTTAAAATTAAGCATTTTTTAAAAATTCTAAGACTCATATCAATTTTATGTTAATCTCTATTTTCTAAAAAATGACCAGGAAAGAGGAATTTACCACCTTATAATAAGCAAATTCATTACAACTATACATGGATTTTTTTTATGCAACCAAAATATTGAAACTTTAATTTGTCCTTTTGGGTATTTAAAAAAATATATTCACTAAAGTAATGTTGTCCTATGTTCTGTATAGTTTAAATATTACAGTTAGTATTACAAAATGAACAGAAATGTGAAGTAATAATAATGTTTTTCAACTATTAAGATATTCAGTATAAATTTCAATAAGAATGATGACAATAATCAATCAAACAATGATTAACTTATTTCATTCTAGTTCGACCCTGGAGACGAAGTTAATTGATTTCTGATAAATTATACATAAATATACAATATAGTCTTTCGAATTCTTGGAATCAGACAACAAATCGTGTATACGTTATTTTCAACCAACAATATATATATAATTAATAGCAGCTAATGTGCTTGGTAAGAAAGCGTCTCAAGATAAGAGGGATTACTAATTAACAAAAGGCCGTTTATTTTTATTCGCACTGTTATCGGGTCATTACCAGAACAACAGGCTGATGGAACTGTCAGCGGGCAACCACCCGTAAAACGCTACTTGACACCCCAATTATAGACTATCTCTCCACGATATATGCATATGGCAACAAGATCCTTCTTGGCCTCAATTGCATCATCTACATATTCAGCTAAGAACTGTACATTATTATTAAAGACAACTAACAATTAAAAAAAAACTTTATTTACAATGAAATATTACCAAAAATACTGAAAAATAATAATAATAATATTTAAATTTTTGTGCTGATTATTAATTTGGATATAGATATAATTTGACATACTTAAATAAAATAAATATTTTTACTAAGTTAGATACAGTTTTGTATTCAAATACTTAAAAAAAACTGGTTAATATTAAAGTAAGTACACCTTTACCCCGATTTACACGGAGAAAAACGTGTAAATCGAAATTGTAACTTTTTGAATGTAAAACCGTTATTCTCAACATTTATTTTTGTAAAAATGAAAACGTGTAAAGAAAGTATCGTGTAAAACACGGTATATTGAATTATGCATAAAATAACACGCGTATTTATAAAACATACAAGCTTTGTTTATATGTAAAAAATTAATAGTAAAAAAATTGTATGTGAAGATTTAATATTTAATTAAAATATAATTAAGTAAGAAAGTATTGTTTCTCCAGACGAAAAAAAAATTAATGTATTTACGACTTAATATAATTAAACTTAATTACAAATATAATATTATAGTCATTAAAGTTTTATTTATATTTTCTCTATAAAAATGTAGAATTACATTCTTAAATTAGGAAAAGCTTAATAAAATCTTGTAATTTTTGTAGCGACAATATAATTTTTGCATTCTTTAACATTTGCTTAATTTGGTAATAAATTTTAATCAATTTTACTTAAATTTTTTTTTAAAAAAAATATTTTTATGCGATTTTAAAGTCTACAATTGGACTAATTTAAAACAATACAGAACCAATTATCCGCACTATGCGAGGATTTTCTGTGGTATGCAGATTATTTGCTATTATAAATACAGTCGATTCCGCTTAACAGGGACAAATTCTAAAACGGAAACAAAAGTAAGGACATTTTTTTTAATCAGGACAAATATACTTGTGGAATCGATTGTATTATAAATTTATAAAAATATTTTTGCATTTGACAATAAATGCGAATGTTAATATAATGAAAGTGGAAAGGCAATGAAGCGTCTTATTAAGTATTTTCTATTTATATGAGAAATGTGCATAGCCGACCTTTGAACTACTGTCGGCACGTGGCTAGACCGGAAATCGGCTGATCATTTTCCTTTGCGTATTTACAATAAGCAGCTTGTTGCGATCTTCTTTGATGATTTTCTGTAAGCTAACAATGCCAAGATATTTCATATCCTCTCCAATCTGGCAATCTCTATCAAAAGGACTACAGGTATGTATGTATGTGGTCCTTGGAATCCGACAAGTTACCAGCTAAATTAGTTTCCTCGTATGAAAGCAAATCCCATTTCCACGTTTGTAAAGTATTTTCAAGCGAACAGCCTCAATCCAGATTTGAAACCTCAACATATGCACTTTTATTAAATTGCAACTCGCTCCTAGATATATGCATTTTGATACAACATTCAATGCTTTCGACATAAATCATCAGAGCTATGCACGTTGAGTTATATTGAAACTTACGCCAGCTGCTGACGGTGGGAAAACGATTGAAATGTTATCGAACAATCTACAACAGATTTCTTAAAGTTATCTTACTTTCATTTGCATTTTTAATAGTTTCAAGTTTACATAAAAAATTATGATAATTATTAATGATCGGATTAACGTACAAATATTCGCACGAACGTACAAATTGCAACAATTATCACATATAATTCATGTTTATATATGACGATTGCTGATTAAAGTTATGAATTGTTTTCTAAAACTCGTTTT
Source organism: Nicrophorus vespilloides (assembly GCF_001412225.1). Taxonomy (NCBI): domain Eukaryota; kingdom Metazoa; phylum Arthropoda; class Insecta; order Coleoptera; family Silphidae; genus Nicrophorus; species Nicrophorus vespilloides. The sequence goes on from NW_017099646.1 coordinate 191,085, forward strand.
ACGACAAACTAAATAACAAAACTGAAAGAAATGAACTGAAAAATTATCAGTTTTTTTTTCCGAAATTTATTTTAGGCAAAAGTAAGTAAGATCGTGGATTGACTAAAAGAAATCTTGACAGCGTACGTTCATTCGAACAAGTTGACACATATATCAAAAAAAATAGGAATTAACGCATCTTCGATTAAATTATATTGTCCAGTACGTTTGATCGAACTTATATAAAAAAAATATAATGCTTTGCACACATTCGCTTAACGTACATTGTCAAAACAATAGAGTAATGACAATATATTAATACAAAAACTGTGATGCTATTTTTTCGTATTGCTGTTTTAGATAAGGATACCACATTTCATGATTCACATCTGCGCTGCGCGTCATGGATACTCGATACGAGTAGAGGCTTTTGTGTTTTCTAATAGTCCCATAATCAAATTGTTGTGTTGATTTACGTACACGCCCTGCAGCAAATGAATTCGATCCATATACATTTTTTTGCTACTTTCCCAGCACCAGATTAGATTCCAAACAGAAATTGGGTTATCTGCATCATCATTGATCCAACATCATCATCATTTAATCCAACGCAATTTACGCTATACAGTTTTGTGTATAAAACGCACTAGTAATCTTCAAAGTGTGGATTAAACAAATGTTGCATTCTTATACGCTTTCAAAACTTGGAAAGATTAATTGAAAAGAATAAATCTATAATCAATACAAATCATATAAATAAACTGAATTATATAATTATTTAAAAAAAACCTTATTGTTCATCGAAAAGTCATATAGAATTAGCGGTTTTTATTGTTTTGATTTAAACTCTAATATATTTTGTGGTCTTAATAATAGGTCTTCGGCTTTAGTCGTTACACAATTGTTGAATAGAAAAAAAACAAACAAAGGTGAGAGTACATAAAGAATAATATTGGCATTGACACTCGGGTCTTTCCGACGATTCATATGTTGCACTTTGGCAATGCTCAAGTTGGTGGAAAATCCATCAACTAATTATTAATTGGTATAAACAAACTTATTATTTCTTTAATTTAATAAGGAAATGAACAATAAACAAATTGAGATAAACGGCTATAATTGTCAACGATTAAGTAAAATGTGAAGGATGACCGAAGTTAATGAAGTAAACACATTTTTTTGTATTGTTCAAATGGATGGCGCAACAGGTGCTTGGACAGACATGCACACAATGAAAAATTCTATGCAATTTTCATAAGCTAATTAGTGGAAAACATACTGGGCCACTAATTAATTTCTATTTAATTAATTGTATGCTTTTATTTATATTGTTTAGTTTTGATTATTTCTTTTTATATCTTTAGAAATAATTATGGACATTTTTTATTACAATTGAAAAAAAAATACAGTTTCTTATGTTTAAGTAAATTAATTAATTAAATTTGCAAATTAATTTTCATTAAATTTACTACTAAAATTGGTTATTTGATGAAACTGTTGAATGGAAAAATTAAAATAAAAAAAATGAATTTTTCTCAATTGTGGAAAATATATATTTATAAATATAAATTAGGTTTTTAATTAATATTTGTTTAAGAGGAAATTAATTAAATTATGAAAAAAAATATTAATTTATGATAAGTTCAATGAATTGAATTAATTAATTTGAAGATATTCGTTAATTAATTTAATGTAATTGGGTTTTGGAATATAACGCTAGATTTTGAGATAATTTCGTAAAAATCGTTAATTAAATATGTATGAACACATGTATCAAAGCAGTAGCAGACAAAACAGCAGCAGCGATTGAACGAGTTAAGGAAAGTGTCCTAATTGATCCTTATTAGGCGGTATTTTTTTTGGATGTGTGCCGGGCACGTGGAAAAGCTTGATACTTCCGTTTGTGGGTCGTCCACCTTCTTCAGAATTTTCCCATATTTTAATTAAACCATCGAAATCATAAACATATAAGAGAGAGATATAGGAAAGTGAACCAGAAGAAAGTGCCTATGTTTGTGCGCAGGAAACGCACATAATCATAACTATACACCGAAGAAAATGAAAAGTGGCTTTCTTCTAATCCGGATGCTTATTGTATACATCTCAACGATCATCGGGAATCCCGAGCGGAAAATGCGAGACAACTGGATTTGGGTTATGTTACTAAGCTAACTGCTGACCCAGATCTCTGGAAAACGCAGTTCCAGATTAGGATCGAGCTATGTTGTCGCCAGAATTGTTCCTATTATATTTTTGTTATGTTCTTTGGTTTTCTCATTCTTGCATATTTTTGTTGCTTTTGGAACCATTATATCACACTATTCGGGACGACGCGTTACGTAATCGCTAACTGTACAAAGTTGGGTTCACTCCGTCTCGCTTCACCTCGGAGTACCACCACTTACATTCCGTGTATTTTTGGGTCTGTTCCTCATTTTTTTTCCATCTCTTTCCGTATTATTTATACACAAAGTATATATTCTTTTTCTTCCTCTCTGTTTTTTTTGACACTTTTATCTCCGGTCGGAACGGTAAACTCGCGAAAAGTGTGTCATGAATATTTTTAGGTAATATGTAGATTCCGTGTATTGTTTTGTGCACGGCCGTAATCTATGATGTTATGGATTGCGGAATACATATTTCATGGGTGGTAAAGTAGTCCAAGTAGCGGATTTGCCGCCCTTCATTAAGGGTGGCTCATGATTAGCATCGAGCCTAGGTTTTGCTAATGTGACAGACGTAATACGCCTACCAAACATAAATCTATTTCTCGCCACCGCCTCCAACAAGATTCCTTTAATTTATTACTAATTACAACGAAACTTACAATTGACAAGCAAGTTCGTAATACTAATTGTATCAATTTCATTTGATACAAACCCAACTTTGTAATCTCACTTTTTTATTGTTTTTTTTTTCATTTTCAGAAATTGCTAATGGTTCTTAAAAAATATTCCTCTATTAGTATATTTTTAAACCGTACTATATAGAATCCGGAATGATCGAAACCGACTTATTTCTGTACTATTAAGAATCATTAATTTTAAACACAAATAAAAATATACAAATTATTAATAATAATATAATTTTAATTATATAAATCATTTATTAATTGATTTTTATAGTATAAATATTTTAATGCAATTCAATATATCGAATTTATATGAAATTAGGTTGACACGAAGGGCATTAAAAATTAATATAGGGAATGATCGCATTTAGAACTGGATTTACGTTTGAAGTTAATGAATAATCGAATATATATTTAATTAGTATGGTAATTCCATTTTATTATAATTAATTAAGAAAAGTCATGATCAATCCTAAATAATATGGAAATTTCAACTAATATTTATTCATACATATTGACATAGTTTAGTTTATTTATCTATATTAAGATTAATTATTTTCATCATTTACTAGTTTTTTCTTTTTTAATTTCTGCGAATCAACATCAATAAAACGTTAGTATTATAGCACAATTTCTCAATAACTATTAGATAAGAAGAAACCTCAAACAATCTTTATTCATCCATGTAATTTAATATATTCATTCATGATGTGATTTCATTCATGAGAAAACCACTAAAAAAAATATGAATAAATTGAGAAATTCATATGTCCTTTACAAAAGCATTGCTATGCCGGGTCAATCGGGACCCTCAAACTGTGTTAGTTACCCCCCAATCTCGCTTCTTTTTTGAGGGCCCCATTTCATATTTATGCCCTGGGTCTCAAAATCCAAAGGACAACCTTGATCCTTTGTAACAGTTTTATTTTAATTTTATTCATTGTTTGTAAAAAAAATTATTATTAATTATTAAAAACTTATTAATTTCAAAACTAATTATTTTTGATGTTGGCTTTTCGTAACGTGCGGTAAATTTAATTAAGAGAAACAAATGGAACGAATGTAATTGATTCTTACTTGTTTTATGTGTTGCATAGGCAAATGCAAAAACGAACGGTAAATTATTTATTGAATAACCTGAAACGTTATTTACTGCGTTACCTTGGTAAAAAGTCAGAGAGAAATTATTTCTTTGACATTTAAAGAATATGAATTTCCGAGCAAATACATACATACAATGTATCACAGAGAGCAAAAAGTAACAGTATCGATATTATTTCCATTTTTGTTAGACCTTGCAAAATAATATTCTTTGTGATTTATTTTTCCAAATTTATACTTCATAATTATTAACAAAATTATTACAAAAAAATAATAATAAATATGTAAATTAAAAAAGCGTTTACAGTCAGATTTGTGCAATTTCTAGGACTACTACAATGTTTATTTGCAGAATAATATTTCAATTATTTAAAAAACAAAATCCAGAATAACTGGAAAACTTTATGTAAATTATGATATTGGATATGTAATTGGCTTTAATTACGTTTTTTTTTTCGAATTTTATAAATATGAAATTTATAAGTGTAAAATAATATTTTTTTAAGGATTTGCTTTACATTTTTTTGGTCAAAGTTCGAAAAACCGGTCTACACATGCTCTTGTAGGAGAGATGTGAAAAGACGTGTTTGTTTTTATACTTCCGTTACCATATATCAACACTTTAAATAATCTTGCAATGCTCAAAACCATCTGTTTGACATCCTTAATTATGTAATAATTAAAATTAACTTTGTAGTTTACATTAAAGTATATCATTCTATTTTTCTTGGATAGAATAAATTATGTCATAATAGGAACTCTATTTTCGACTTACGACCATTCGTACTTACGATTTCATAAAAAAAATGTATCAACTTTGTACTGTTTCCTCTAGGCATTAATCGAAGTATGTAAGTTTATTTTTTGTATAAAATTCAACTTACGATCAATTTGAGAAGTGGCTCTAATTATTTTTTATTGAAATTTAGTTTATTAAGAAAAAAATACTTACAAAATTCAAAAACCAAATATAAAGGATCAATGACAGGTGTTAGAGTATCTCAAGAGTTGACAACTTTTTTGGGGTCAAAGAGCCACTTTTAAGATATTGCCTGTCTAGGGAGCCGCTACTCTTCAAATAAATATGGTGTAGTGCGATTGGGAGGCTGAAGTTCTCATGAAAAGAGCCGCATGCGGTTAAATTTAATTCATCTATAAAAGGGTTTAAAAGCTTATAAGAATTGTTAGATTATTATTTGTAAAAGTAATTGTGCAATTTGTTTATTGTTAGTTGTATATATGAAAACGGTAAGAATTACATCCCAATAACAAATAAACAGTTTTCACGTCACTGATTAATTGACGAGAAGAATGAACTGTAAAGATTATTTAATAACTGTAATGAGAGTAGTCAAGGATTTTTAGTGCAACTGTAATACAAGTACCAACAGCAAAAAAAAAAGATATAGCGCACTATTTATTATTCATTATTATAAAGTGGACGTGAATGAAACTGATCGATAGGTTGAGGCTATTACACAATATCAACATGCTTGGATTGTCCATCAAATATTGTTATTACGTAACAATATTAACAATATTAATTGTCATATATTTTACAATAGAATTTTTTTTATTCATAATCATTAACATACAAATTAATATTTCAGATTATTTTCTATTAATACAATACTTATAATAATACACGTGTAATATCTAATATTAGTTTTTTTTAATTGATTTAAAGAAGATATAATGAAATTAGTGTTCTCTCTTCACATTTGAACGATAATGATTTCATATATTTTATCAAACGATTCTGCTAAAATTCATAATGTGGATTGAATTATACAGTTATACCCCGATTAACAAATTTACTTTGTTATGTGAAACTTCATTTTCAGAGGTAAAATATATATGGACAACATCATAAAGAAAATGAAAAGCTTGGTTGTTAACATGTTTTTCTGGCAATAATTTCTTCAATTTCGTTACCTTTGTCTTTTTAATATGATTTTATAAATTGTCCACTGAAAAACCATCTACTTCTGTATTCAATAAATTTCTAACTTCATTACTTGAATTTATTTGTTCTATTTAAGCATAACTTAGTGACTTCTATTGCGAACTTCGTTCTATTGAAGGTTTGTTATCAGAGGTAACATTAATCGAGGTATAACTGCATGTATTTCTGACAATTATAAAAGAAACTTGCATTTTTGATCATGAAGACACACAATTTAAATATCGTCTAAATACCATCATAAAATCTTGACCTCTGACATAACAGATTTACACCAATTTTTCATGAGATTGATTTGAACATTATCATAATTTATCGCTACTATTCAAACACACGCAACAATTTTTGCAGCGTTTGTAATTCGAAATCCCTGACAATTATGATAACAGCATACATTTTACATTGCATCAATAATTGATAACGATGGAAATTATTTCATTCTCCTTTTCTTCATTGATAATTAGTTAAAATTAATGGAAAGATGATAAAACTATTTTTTTAATTATTGAGTGTTTGAGAAAATTATATGAATGGATAATATAAATGCATGAAATTAGAGACAAGAATAGGATAATTACAAAATGTATACTGTATACATGAATTGATTGAAATTAGCATTTGCTGGAATAGTAATAAAAGCAGAAGCTTCATGATCTGGAGTGGACGCATCATCGACTCATATTTGAGTCAATTTATGCAAACGTAGTAGCGCAAACACCAAATTGCAAATCAAATGTTAATTAGAACTCGCAGATTAATAAACAATTAGCGTCGGCGTGGGCAAACGCCGCGATTATGCAACGGTATAATCGGATGGACAAATTAAATTTCGCGCCGCAGGATGGAATCATCGCTGCAAAGGCACCGAGATAAACAAAACGAAATGTGTGTCAGTGCACTAAATGGGATTAGAGCATGCCACGTGGACTCCCTGCGGTTAAGCCGGAGAGCATGGATCGGATTATATCAGATTTGTTGAGAAAAATATAACAACAATCCTTTGATAGTTTAACGAGATCGATAATTTACGAGTTTCCAATATGTCCCGGGACAAGGGTTTAGTGAAAATGGGATATAGACGAATTGACAGAATCGGATAGGAATAATAGGGGATGTAGAATGAAAATATTTGCCATCAAGTACATTGAGAATTAAAAAAATAAATAAAAGTGTCCCGGGACAACAGTGTAACGAAACTTGACAAATTGATCAAGTCGGATAGGTATAAAATGCGATGGAAAAGTTACGAATGACAATATCTGCTATTAAAAACATTGATAATTTTGAACATGTCCTCTTTTCTTGGGAGTAAAGTATGGTGAAACGGGATAGAATGGAATGGACCTAAAATAAACGCTGAAGACTTTAAGATGTCTTCTTATGAGTCTAGTGAAACGGGACAGAAAGGAATTGATCGAATCGGATATAAAAAATGAGGGCTGCAATATCAAGGACATCAATAATTAAAAAAATCGAATGTTTCTCATTTTCCCAGAACAAATAGGAAAAATATTTAGCAAAACGGGACAGAATCGATTTAAATAAGAATGTTAAGGGTTGTAGAAGTACAGACAATAGCAAAGACATCAATAATTGAAGATTTGAAATATGTCTCATTTTCCCGGGACAAAAAAAATGATTGTATATCCAACGGATATCTATATATTCCAAATACATCATAATACTGCGATTGGCGTATTTGCAATAATTGCAAAACCATAATTTGTTTGATTAGTTTATCTGTACTGTGTGTTTGCAATTTGACGACACGCCGTCTCAGATTTAATAAAATCCTTATCGCAATTTTGCAATTTTGTTAGCAAATAAACAACACCCACGCATAACAACAACGATATGCCATTGTGTCTGAGCGCTGTTTTTCGATGCACTTTCTACGAATTTTAATCGAATCGCATTTCTCAGAATTGTATTCAATTATTTATTATAATGAAATAGACTTTCATTACAGATCTTTAACCAATCATCAATTATTCTAGAATTACATATATTTTTATTTCTTTATTTTTCTACAACTAATTATGATAACTGTACTCGTTGTGAATGCAATTAGCCGGTAATAATCTCATTTGCTTCGTAACACACATAATGGCTTTTCATATTAGCGCAACTATGGGATACAAATAAGATGGAAATTGAACTTGAGTATAATCGCTTTTCATGTCGTCATTACAATTTACTTAGTACATGTATTGCAGTTTATTTCACGGTTCATGATTGTTATTTATCCATTTTGTTACCAACCTCACAGCAGTAATAACATTTATTTCTTTACTTAATTAACTAACTATAGAAATTTACCATAAATTTATTTAAAATCGATTTTATTTCAACTATGATTATTATAATATAATTAATAATGAAAACTTAATGATTTGATGACAAATATTAGTTTATAGAGGAGAAATGATCTCAATACAGATCTTTGTTGGTTTCTTCAAGTAATTATAATAAAATAATTGACAATTTATTACAAAACTCATAAAAAAAAGTATTACTTTATATCCCACTGTATAAGACGCACGCAGCTTTTATACTCCAGTCTTGGTAAAATTTAACATGTAAAAGTTCTTTTAAAGTATTGTTAAGAGATTACCTACTTATGAAATCAGAAGATGATTTTTTAGAAAAGGTCAAAGTGTATTCATGCTGCACATGCAGTATGTGTGATCTAATCATAAATATAGATCAAATGTACCAACTTTTATGAACACAGTACAGCTGCTAGGACAGTTTCAATATTGTAGGATTCCATGATAACAAATGTACAATTGATATTTCAGATGGAAAATTTTGGCTTATTTTACATAAGATAAAATATCAAAAAATATAATATAAAATATCAGAAAAACGCTCTATGTGAGGTATTGATGTATACAAATATTAGACCACAAATTATTAATAAAAATTATTTAATAATGTTGGAATTATTTCCAATATTTTTTTGGATAATTTTTTAAAAATCTTTTGTTTAAGCTTTATCAATTTGTATAAGCTATGTTGTAATCGATATTGAATTGGTTGGTAACCGACCTACATGATAAATTTGACAATATAGATTACGTTATAACACATACACATGCCAGAATTTTTATCGAATACGATTTGATTTCTCTCGGAATTGTGGTTTGGACATGATCGTTATCTGACTTATTTTTAATTAGTAAACAAACAAAAAAAATCATTTATCAATTACGTTGGATACAAGATTTTTATTACAATACTTGGGATGTCTCTATCCTGTCCTATATCTGTAATTATGCAATTGCTCGCATAGTGCAATTGGTAATTGATTTTGTCTGACTGTTTAAAACCGGACTAAGCAAATACGACAAAAAGTGAAATAAAAAATAATTTATTTATAAAGAAAATAATTTTGTTCACTCATTTTTGTTAATTTTGCTTAATATCTTTGTTTATTTTTAATATTTTGAACCGGACTATAGTGAATTTATATTGTTTTTTTTAAGATTTCAATTAGTACGGTTTCAAATAGTGATGTCTTTTTTTTACATTAAAATCTAGTACTGTGCATTATGTAAAATAAGCCAAAATTTTCCATCGGAAATATCAATTGTACATTTGTTATCATAGAATCCTACAATATTGAAACTGTCCTAGCATAGTGTAGATGTATGTACTTTAAAACAGTATTACAATGTTTTAAATCCTTTGTCGTAATGAGGATTATCATAATGAACGTTATTGTGGCTTTACTCATCATCGTATGAGTCGATTTGTATTGTTTTGTTTTTATACAGGATTTCATGAGCCAATTTAATTATCTTTGTAGATTTTGCTTTGTCATATTTACTGATTATTATATTAATATCATTAGTAAATCAGCAAATTATTATAAGAATAAGGAAACTATTGCTTTAGTTTTAACAATATCTTTAAAAGTTATAAATTTGGTTAATTAAACTTACAAAAACAAAGTTTGAAGATTAAACTAAACTTACATAAAAACACGCTTTTACCGAAATATCGCACTAATTGAAGAGTTTAAAAAATAAACAGTACAAAAATAAACTTAACTTGTCCTGGAATTTTTAAATCGTACTATAGTGAAACCGCACTAATCGAAGTCTGAGTATGCTGTATTAACTTCATTGAACTACACAAAAGTGTACGAAAGTTGATTGACAATATAGAATTTATATAAGATGTACAGTATTTTTCGGACTAGAAGATGCATCGACTTAAAAATGTATTGCGTCTTAGGTAAGAAAAAACACTGTCTTTATTGTAATGATTACTTGAATTAAAATTTAGTATAGAAAATTAAGACTAAAAAACTTATATAAATAATGAAGAAATTTATTTGTTTTTGAAAGGAAAAACGTATTTTTTGTATTATTAAAAAAAATGTTATGTTTATTTTCACATTATAGTCTATTTATTATTAGGAAGTTATGAAATATATTGAAAAAAAGTTTATTAGTGTTCATTGAATTAGTTTTATTGTGACTGCGGCGCCAACGATGAGAAAAGCATTGTTCCTCTGGACAAGTGCGGTAAGTGGTTGAAATTAGAATATCTCGATGACGCAATGAGGAAATGCAGCGATCACGAATACAGTCACATGTGAAGATGAAGGAAGCGGCGATCAAGGTAAAAATATGCATAATAGTAAATATCTCGAGGTTATTACACACAAACAAAACGGAACCTGAACGAGCGAAATCAAGTGAAAACGTATAAGGACGAAACAAAGATCCTGACAACAAAAGCTATCACGTAACAGCCAATAATATCAGTCTTCTTCCTTACATCAATAAAGAACTTCCAGAACGTCCTGAACTTATAAAATGAAATGAAAACAATTTTCCACAAAGTGCATTTAATCAGGGCCAGGCATGGACATGAAGTAGAGATATATTATATTTTAGTTCCTTATTACATTGCTGTGCGTAATTCAGCCTTGCTTATCGAGGTCTTTATTTGCAATTACCAATGTAATATCGAAATAATTTTTCCGTCCTGCTTCGACTTGCTGCAATTCCTCCGTTTTTTTCTTTACCTCCGGTTGTTTCTTCTACTCTTTCGTTATTTCATTGTTCGTACTCCTCAGTTGCAGGGTGATTCACTTACGTAATGGCAATACGACGACCCAAATTGAGAGAGCAGAGAGGAGGAACAGTGTACTTCTTTGCTTTGCTGCTTTTTCCTTCTCGCAAATTTTCCTTGAATATAAATCATTGGATAAACACGTATATAAATTACGACTGTGCATGTTTTGCATTAATTTTCAGGTCATTTTCCGCTGCACACGCTGCCCCGACATTTAATCATCGTATTTTCGACGCCAATACTTAAACTGCCCACCGAATAATAATGGATACACTTCTATATTATTGCCTTCCTGTTCAGCAAATCATTTCCACATTTATTATACAAACAGTTACAAACTTATATATGCATTATTTCAATTCATCCAAACACTTCACTATTATATATATATAACACAATCATTTACCTATTTTTCGGACCATAAGACGCACCTTTTTACATAGCAATATTTCGAATGTAATATTTTCTAAAAATTGTCACATAAATTTGTCCACTTGCAACTTCAACATTTTTCGACAGCTTATTGCAGATCTAAAGAAGAGATTAGTAGGCTCATTGGAAAGGTGAGACTTCTATCTATAATTTTCATATTTTATGCTCTAATTAGCTTGCTTGGTTACTGAGTAATTCAATAAAGGAAAACCGAAAATTTCAATCAAATCGTATTTTTTATAACAAAATAGAGCAAAACTTTTAAAAATCAAAATACTGATTTTATTTATTGTGTAATTGTTATGAAAATTGTAAATATAAAAAGTTCCAATTAAAAGTGTATTATTTTCATTATCTGTAGTCTCGTATCTCAAGTATAAATTTTTATTGATGTGGACAAAAAAATATACAAATTGTTGTTTGGTAACATCAACGTGATATTATGTAGTGCACTTGAAATGATACAAAAAAAAATTGTGCGTAGTTCGTGTACAACGGAGCGTTTATTCGCCGGAAATAACTTACGTAATGTAGGTTTGCATCGCGTAATTGCATAACAGAGAAGAAAAATATATATATGTAACAAAATTAGAACGAGGTTCTTGAAATGCAAAATAGCAAACATGTATTAACATCGTGCAAGCATTCGGGAGTTTAACAAATTACATAATTATGTATAAATATAATAATTTTTTTAAGTATTTTTTTTTCAAACCGGACTGATTGAAGCCGAATTATGGACAAAAACTTATGAATTTTGGATTATATACTAATTCTCAATGAAAGATTAAGCTAAATAAATAATTTAAAAAAATTGCAGGGGGGGAAAAGATTTGAAGTCCCGCTACTGTCAATTCGTTAGGATTATACAGATTCTTAACAACATGTGGGTGTATTTAGGTTTTGATATCAGAAGTCTTACATAAATCTATCATTAAATGCTCTAATAATATATATTAAGCTGAAGATCAAAGACATCCGTATACATATCAGTCCCTATTAATCAATGGTTTTACATAACTTAGTTGATGCTGTCGCGCGTCCTTAATTCGAATCTTGCTGTCGAGAAAATCTGTCGCTGAAACAAGGTGAAAATGGATCAAGAGAAACTGTGGTTATTTATATTTCCACTAAAAACTGTTGGATAAGCGATGCTGAGTGTCGTCGTACGTAGGTGGAACGGCTGCTCCGTGCGTAATCGTCACGCAACAATTTGCAAGTGAAAAAGTCTATATAATCCAGTTGCAGCATCAGAAGAAAATCTTTGGATGACGCACGACAAACGCATTGCACTTTTCATAGGTTGTCAAATCAATTCGAAACGAGAAGAAAACAAATTATGTAAAGTTTTGTTTACAACTTGTTGACGTAGTTTCGTCCTTAAATCGATTAAACCAAATTTTCCATTATGCATCAAATTTACATCTTCAATGTATGTGAAAGTTAATATTTATTAATTCAGTAATTATATTGAATAAAAATTAAAAAAAAATGGTTCCATTATAAAGAATACTCAGTCAATAATTTGGATTGTAAATTGTCTATATTTTTTAATGAATTAATAGGATTAATATTTATGTAAAAATGTAAAAAAAATAAATGTTATTGTTATACAGGGTTTAAGCAAAAAAAAAAATGCTTATACGCAACAAAATACTGGATTTCCCAAACCAAATGTAACGTCAGTCTGATGAAACGAAACGAAAAATGCAATAATATTATAGCAACAGTCACAATTCCAATTAAAGCGACGTGGAAAAAAAATGTGACATTGAAGATATTTCACGAGGAAATAGACCACAAGCAATGTGCAAATCGAAATGTTGCGCAACGCATTCACTGGGAATATTATTATGTAAAAAAGAAGTTATACGATAATGCAGAGATACGACGTTGAAATGTATCTGAAACGGATATGGTTTTATTTTATTGTTTTTCGCTTCTTCTTTAATACTAAGAACAATTAATATAATACTTTAGTAGTAAGATTTAGATTATATTTCATTCATCGATGATGAGTAAAGTCCATTGAGTCTTGACGATTGTAGTAGTAGCATCTTGATGAATGCTAGCTTCTATTCTATTCTGGAAATCAATTACTGAATTTAATTAATGCGGAACGAATTGGATTATATTAGAATATAAACATGTTTATTATAGCAATTCCCGTGTTCGAACCGATGATGGGATTCAGTGAAAGTGAGTTTTGCTCTTTGATGCACGTGTTCTAGAAATTGCTACACAGATCTTTATTTTATATATTATGCATTTTCATATGATGTGATGCATTTGTAATTTGTTCGTTATTCTGTAACTGAATTTTAATCATCGGCACACTTATTATGGACACTGTCCTCGATTCAATCGTAATTTCTGAAGTCATCCTGTTTTTATTATATAAGGAAAAGTTTCCTATTTTGGACCACTATCATTTTTACTTAATAACGACCTACTGACCTTGATATAATAGTGAATTCTGATGGAATTCGTTAAATATATAAGTGGTCCAACCTAGGAACCGGTCCAAAATTGGCAACTCTCTTATATCTACCACATGTTTAGGTATTATAGAAGAAGAAATTGAATTAATAATTGATCAGGTTATTCCGTATAATCTTCATAAAAGACATTCCAAAAAATAAAATTCAAACAATTGCAAAACAGAATGTTTAGCACGTTTTTATATTAATATTTTCAATAAATATTTCTAATGATAAAATTTGTATAAATCATAAAGAAATGGTCGGAAAACCTGCTATGATTCATGTGGTTATTTATATTATTATCTGTATTATTTTATAATTGTTACAATTGCTATCGATTTTGTAATTTATCATATTTCGTAAGAAATCATAAAGTCGAAATATTTGTATACAAATTTAATTTGGAGATTGACTTTACCATAAAACTATTGCTTTCTTATAAAGACTGCATTAAGGTTGTCGTGGGTCCAAGACACCAGACTTTTTATAAAATTTCTATATAATTGACTTTCTCATATAATTTAACATCAAAATATGTATTCTTGGTGATTTAAATTAACTAAAAACTTTTTTATTACACATCTTACAATTTCTACTTAAAAATCATGAATATTTTCAGGAAAAAAATCCAATATGTGTAATTAATTATATAAAATTGTCTATCACAACTTACGTCGTCTTATCTAAACAAATACAAAGGTTAACTCATATTTAATATCACCTGATAAACAAACGTTATATACATTATATAATTATCCATTATTTTCCTGAAAAAAAATAATAAGCTTAAAAAAATGTGATTATCTGGAAACATTTGATGGATACTTCTAATAAAGTAATTAATCTTTTTTTGCGTCTGGTTATGCAATAACGTTCGTTGCGTACGAAACGGTTTAGTATGAAATGGAATCTGATAAAAGTTGAATAACCTCTAACAGTGATAATAAAAAAAAGTATTATAACTCTCGATAAGCGTTAGATAACTCCTAATCAATTTACTGTTCTAATTATAGTCGTGCATGGTTTCTTCGAAATTTTTGAATAAAAATTGTATTTCGATAACATTTAAAGTTAGATTTCTATTATTTATTTTTGTTTAATTAAATAAATCAAGTAATTAATTTTTTGATAGACTTGCATCTAAAAATTTTTACTTTAAAAATTAGTTGTAATTAAATTAATTGTGATTAAATATTAATTAATCCTTTGATAAACTATTTTGTACAAAAAAAAATGGATCCAAAAAAATATATAAAAATTATATTTATTTTGTTCATTATTTAAGCTTCAAGGATTACATCAGTTTCATTTGATAATTAAGGAAAAAGTTGCCGAAATTGGACCACTCGAATAATTTATAATTAAAAAAAATAAAGAAAAAAGGACGAAAAACGAATTTTCGGGTTTCGAATGTAATTTTAATTTAAATTACTTAAATTACATAAGTGATTAAGGTTTATCAAAAAAAAATATATAAAAAAAAATTAATATTTTTTTAAGTTATTTTTCTTTTAATAATTAGATATAATTTAGTATATGTATTTTGTGTAAAGTTTTTATTCTTTATTCAATTTTAGTTTTGTAACTGTTTCACTTAGTTTTTTGATTGATTTTTGTTTGTAAAATGTAAAAAATAAATAATTTTGATAAAATAAACGTGTCTATTCATCAAATTGTATAATATCTAATGATAAGCATACTTCGTTTCAGTTGAATTGAATGGGAATTTATTACAGACGTTGCTCACTCTAATCAATTGACGTAACTCTCGATACGTCGATTCCTGCCAAGGAATAAAGGATTTTTTTTGTAACTAAGCGCCGATTAAATTTTCGTTTAATTCGCTTAATTAATGAATGGTGAAAGACTCGAAATAATAATAATAAAAAAAAGGACGAAGAAGGCCAGCAGCTCTGATTACATTCAATGCAAAATTGTTGATTGCTGAATCGGTCTTTGCTGAAGTAAGCAATTCGCTTCAAACGTAATAATTATTTAATCGTCTACCGATTACCAATGCAAAGTTCTTATCCATTCCACTAACGATTTTCCAATGATAGATCATTGAAAGACACGGATTTGCAAATAATTTGTTACAAAGCTGTTATCTCGGAGGTCCGTGACTAATGCGGCCGACAATGAGTGAGTAATAGTTGCAGAAAATAGGATAAAAATAATATACCAAAATAAAAATACTGGTCGTTGTACAACATCATCAGACCAACAAAAAAAGTAACAACTTACAAGATAATAAAGGCGATGATGCATGATGTTTTCTGTTAATTCCATTATTCGAATCATTTTTTTCTTAACGAGAGAATCGTTGTATGTATGTAATAATGCAATACTTGATATAGTGCGGCTTCAATCAGTCCGGATTCACTATAATTTGAAAATTTCAAAACAAACTATATTTTTATTTATACACAAACCAATGTATTTTTGTTTCATCCTCTATACATCCTAACTCCTTTTGTTTTGTTTATTGTTATGTAGTTTTAAATTCCTCAATTAGTCCGGTTTCAAACAGTTGACAGCACTGTGCGCATTTAAGCTACGTGTAAAATAAGATGAATATTTGAATAACTTGCATTACACGATTTTAAAAAAACATGGTCATAAACCTCATATAACACGATATTCATACATTGTTGGCATGAGTACCAACTTAAGTAAAATGACCGTGTTTTTTCAATATTTCCTCCATACATTGGACTATCGGTTATCAAACATAATATGTTTCTAAAAGTTGTTCGAAAACCGAAACCATTTACGTATTTAAAAAAAATATTATTTCATTTAATTTTATGAATGAAACGTGACTTCCTTAATATCTAATTACTATCCTTCAACACTTCCTTATCCTTTAACACTCCGCATCTTCATGATTCAATCCTTATCCTTGAAATATAAAACTATAATCCAAAACAAACAAAAAAATCTGAAAAATCCTAAAATCGTTTAAACAATTTAAACAATTCCTATAATTGATTACGACAACCGTAATCCCGTCTGTCGAAATCCCGACGTTCGAAATCCCGACTACCATAATCCCGACAATCAAAATCCCGACTATATCGAAATCCCGGCAATCTAAAACTTAATAATATTATTAATTATTGTTATTTATTGTTAATAACGATTTCGATACACTCGGGATTTCGAACGTCGGTCTTTCAATAGACGGTCTTTCAGTTATCGGGCTTGCGATATAGACCCGTCTTGTATACCTTCGTTTTACACAGTACTTTCATTACACGTTTTAGCGTTAACACGGTAGTTTTTTTTACACGTTTTCGCTTTTGAACGAAAATAGATAAATGATTAATAGATGAATGTTCAAAATAAACTGGCTATGATCAACAGGAACATATTTTTGCCTTTAATATTTTGTTTAATTTATGTTTCTTAAAGAAATTTATGTATCTTAACAAAAAAAATAAATAAACAACGAAATTATGCATTTTGTACAACTTTTCGATTTACATTCAAAAAGTTACAATTTCGATTAACACATTTTTCTCAATCTACTGTATAAATTGGTTTGAAAGAATACGTCACATTTTGTTTATAATCTGTTCCGTATAAAGTACCAATATGTACATTTTTGGGTTTGTACAATTTTTCTGATAAATATTTAATCACGTAAATTACATGCATTTTGGGGAAATGTGTGCATTTTATTTTTATTTTATGCGATTTTCGTGTTGAAATATTCCATTAATATTTAATCAAGGACTATTTAAAATCACGATTTTACACAACTTCCATTATCGAATCCATTATTCAATGACGTTTACCTATTTATACATTATTATTTTTTAAATAATTGTACAAAACTCATATTTCCATTGTCAATAATAATATTAATAGCAACAACCAAAAAATTACATATTTAATTGTAAAAGTAATTAAAATATTGTATCAAGACAAAAAAGTAATATTTAACAATCTTTTTTATATAATAATAAATTTGTTATGTGAATTTCCTATGAAATGATTTTATAATTCATTGAACACAGATAACAGTTATTAAAAATGGTAGGAACAAATGATGTTTTTCAAACTGAAATAGATTATCCAACATTACGGATTACATTTCATTGTTTCCATAATCACATTATACGTATCAGCATTGTTTGTTTTTTTTTGTACGCGAATCGCAAGATTATAAAAAAAACGACCGTTGTTAAAATTATGACATGATTAATCGTAATGCATCAATTTCATTACGTAAAATATCGTAATAAATAATTTAAAAAAAAATATATTTAGTTTATTGTCAAATTTGTCTTTTTTCTATTATTTGTGTCAACAATGAAAAAGAAATCATAATTTTTATTAATATAAAAATACACTCAATTATTTAAAAAAAAATCAATTAAATTAAATGATGCAATAAATTTCTAGTACAAATTTTGTGTTGAGTAATACAATCAATATTTAGAATATTACATTTAGATAAAGTGATGATCTCAACTGTAAATTATCTATTTGTAAAGAACCTAATTTTACGATGCACATGTTTTGAAAAACAATTGGCATTATTTATCACGAATAGATTAATATACTGTACTATTGTGTGAATCATTACGAAACATCTATGAGCATTGTGTGTATGTATGTATGATGCATTATTTTTAGAGATTGCTAATGATTATTGCATCGGAGTTACTGAGCAGACAATAAATACTTGGATGAAATTCGTTCTTTGCGTTCATCTCCAATGGACAGCTTAACAATTAGTGGGTATTACTGTTCATCACCTCAATTACAATTTGTTAAAGCACGCAAAATTTATATCTTCTTCACTTAAATCCAATTAATCCAAGAACATTGTAACATAGGTCATTGCTCCATTAAATCATACTTGATTATAATTAAAAAAAAAAATATAAGATTAATTATTTTTTATATGTTTATAAAGTAGAGATTATGAATCCTATATAATAATAATAATTTATTGGCCAAACATCAATACATAAGAAGAAAAAAAAAGTACAATTTATACACAAATAAATTTTAACATACAATAAAAAAATATATATTAATAGGCTGGCCAAAGGGCTAACGACCATTAATCTTAGATTTTATGAAAAATTCTGTTTTTTTTTTCAGTTATATTTTTTAATCCATTTTATTGATTTATATGGAACAACGTGTTAAAACTTTAATTCTTTACAATAGAAAAAAATATTTTTCTTAATTTGTATGGATTCAAAATAAATTATATCTTAAAGTTTTTTAATTGCTACGTAAGTTTTATAGAGTATTTGCTCTGAACTGACTGATCATGAAAGTCCTAGATACTTTAAGGATTATTTCAGGATTTTTTGTATGGTGTTTATACAGTATTCTACTTAACGGTTATTTCATTTGATCCGAGTAGCCAAAGGGTAGTTGTTATACATATTCAACAATTGTCCACCAAAAAAATATATGGAAATGATTTTGCTTTTGGTATTTACTAGAATCTTCTCTTGCTGCTCTCAACGGTCGACAACTATTTGGGATGAAAGAGCCATATCTGATAAAAACTGCACGTAGCATTACGTGAAATAATAAAAAAAATATGTGTATGGTGTTAAAATTTGTTATTGTTACTTTCCATTCAATTATAATCATGGTTCTAATCATCTATCCAAAAACTGTCCGTTTCAAATGTTGCTTAACTTTCATAAGTTCTTAAATATCAAATACATAATAAACATAATAATAATGAAATTAAACTAAAAGTAAATTAATTATAGGAAATTTTGTCTCATTAAATTTGTAAATCATCAAAATAATCAAAATTAACCCTTAACATATCTTAAATACTTTGAGAAATGTTAATTGATAGAAGAAAAAGATAGAATATCATTGTTTTGGAATTGTGATTTTCTGGACAGCCTTGCTTGGAACCTGGTATTTGCAATTTACATAAAAATGCCTGTTGTAAA
Organism: Nicrophorus vespilloides; assembly: GCF_001412225.1. Taxonomy (NCBI): domain Eukaryota; kingdom Metazoa; phylum Arthropoda; class Insecta; order Coleoptera; family Silphidae; genus Nicrophorus; species Nicrophorus vespilloides. Next base: position 210,927 of record NW_017099646.1, read on the forward strand.
AAGTAAATGTTGGTTAACAACGTGTTCAGTACCATTGCTTTCGCAAAACAAATGACTCATGTAACTAATCACGCGCTATCATATTTGGTTAGGGTTGGCCGACGATTTTTCATTGCTGTTGCGTAACCGACCGAAGGCACATGTCTTCGAACGGGAAACGCACTTGATTTTCAATTCTATACAAATTTATACACTTTCTCTTCTAAAATTCCATATTCATATAAAACATTTTGTGCATTACAAAATTACTGTTACAAGACCAACATAGTATTGTTATAGAAGATCACAAGTATTGACATTATCTTAATGAATCAAAAACTGAAGAGTTTAAAAAAATAGTGCATTAAACCATTTAAATTTTTCATAATTTACATCATTTTATTTGTTTCGTGTACAGCAATACCTCGCATAGTGCGACTTCGATCAGTTCGGATTTACGTTTTGAAATTTTCATCTGAACTAAATTTACATATTGAATATAAGTGAACATATAATTGATAAATTTGCCATAATCAAAATTATTATTCTACTATTAAGAAGAAATTCTTGTACAAGAATATCTCGCATAATACGGGTAATTAGTTCAAATTAAATAAGATCAAGTCTCTTTTTAAGTTTTTTTTTTAATTTTATGCGGTTTTAAAGTCCTCGATTAGTCCGGCTTCAAATAGTGCGGGATTCGCAAATATCCCAAATATTAAAAAAAAATACTTAATTTATATTAGACTATTGACAAGAACATTTCATCCCTATTAGAGAATGTTATTTTCTTATTGAAACCCTTATAAACGAACAAATAAATCGAATGATATTAAATAAATATATTTGCATATTATGTATTGACCTTGAGCCATGAACTTGGTTTCAGTTACACAACCTAACATAATAGTGATGTATAATACAAATGTATTCGAGATGATTCTTTGAGTCATGATTTTTTTTTTTGGTATCGCGATGAATTTATTTTTACAGATTTTCTGTGTGTTACGAATACAAGAGTTGGCTTAATCATTTGAATAAAAAGTGAGTGAATCATCGCCTATCGGAATTTCAAGTTCCAAAAAAAAATTGACAAAACTATCTCCAATTTCTGCTTAACTATTAAAATTTTCAAAATAAATATTCTTATTATACTCATTTTTTCTTCTTATCTCGCAGTTTTGGTATTAAGCCAAGTTAAAGATATATTATTTATGTAATAAAAAGTAGTTTTTTTTTGTTTAAAAATACAGTTATAAAATTTGTAGACCTTGACCTTATTACATTTGCTTCAATATTGAGTCGATTATAAATTACTAATACAATTAAGAAAGGAGTCCCTCGCATAGTGCATAGTTTTGCCAATATCACGCACTGTTTGAAAGCGGACTAATCGAGGACATTAATACAGGATACAAGTAAACAATTTAAAAGGAGACTTGATTTTTTCGTATTAAAAGGTATTACAAAATTTCATTATATGAAGATAATATTCTAAGAATGAGGTCTTCTATAGTCGTTTGTTGAGACTGCAATCGTCGAGTATGTGGACATCTTCCAATTATCGTGGATATCAACAGCAAGTACTTAAATTATCCAATGTTTATTGAAAAGATTCTATTTCTGAAACACAGGAAGTCGCTTGGCCTATTTTTTTTCATCCACAGATTTTGGCAGCTCCGTGACTTTCCCGACAATACACACACAGGAAAAAAAGCAGCACAAACACAACATAACATAGGAGTAACCTTGGAATCTTTTAACGAAATTAGGAGTCTTCGAAGATTTGATAAATCCGCGGATTTTCCACTCCAAGGTCATGGAAATTATTTTATTTACTTATTGTTATTATTAGTTGTTTTTTTTTGCAAAGTCGAAAGAATTGGGAACGGAATCGACGGTAATTGTCGTCCGTTGTGTAATTGCGATGTCTGGAGGTTTCGGAAAGCAATTAGCGATAGTTTTTACGTAATTGAGGTGCGCGGATCACGCAGCCCGGCAAGTTTGACCCACAAATGAACGATCGGAGTCGTGGTTCACTTCATTTGTTTTCGTGTCCTTTTGGGTCTTTCGGATTTTCAGAGGTCGCCCATGCACACACACACACACACACACACATACGCATCCATATCCATGCCAGGATACAGTTAGAACAGGTTGCATACCCTCTCTCACTCTCACTCTTTCTCTCTTGCGCAGACACTCTTAAGCTATTCTAAATACTATATTTATTGGCTAAGTACGTTCGGAATAATTTAGAGGCCAAGTTCTGTTACGCAATCTCCTCTCCATGTGGTGTTATACGTGTGTGTCGAACATGTGCTCTAATGCCGACAAACGTGACTACGTTCGATATACTTAAACAAAAACACACAGCAGCCGATGTGTGCCACGTGAGATCCACCTTCACTCTACACTACCTTTTCCCACCTTTTTTTTTTCTTCCTCCGCGGACACACTCAAATATATGCATACACACTCATACGCACGACTTCTTTTCTTTCTTGTTTTTTTTTTGCCTTGCCGACCTCCTCATCATCACCTAACTGTTAACGCATTTTTACCATTCTAACACCCAAAAAATCGTGACACACTTCGCACACACACCGCACCATCCCACCATTTCCGAGCAACGCGGTTACGCAACCGGCACGAAGAAAATAATACTCACCAGAAATCAGTACAATTCACGCAAACAAAGCGAATAATAGAATAATGCGGAGTTTTGAGACACAGATGAAGCAATACTCGATGCACGCGTATTAATCATGCGGATTACGCAATCCGATCTAACTAGGTTGAAACCCATTTCTCTCGATTCGTCCTTTCCTTTGTAGTCCATCTATTTACGGTGTTTCCCTCGAAATACATTGGCGTCCGTTATATTCGGTTCTGTATTACTAATTACTAATTATATAATCGAACCTCTACTGCTAAATTGCAATGAGTAGATATGTAACATGTTTCTTGAAAATCGTGTAATCGGAAACCGTGTTATATGGGACTAAGATTCAATAATCAATATACAAAAGGCTTAATTGAAAGATAATTTCAAAATACATGTATTTTTGTTAGAAAGTAATTTTAGATGATAAACTTTCAAACATTTTCACCCTATACTTTTACCAGCAAAGATTACTACTATTATATCAAAATTCCGTGTTATAGATAGCTTATACCTTTACAAAGAATTGTCGAATTTAACCAATTAAACGACTGAAACAAAGACGAATAGAAACAAAACAAATGAATATCGAAGAACGGTTTCTTCAACGAACCGCGAACGCCGGTTACGTAACCAGAGACCCATAGAGCACACACCGTGAGCGGAGCCGGAGTCCTGTTGGTTGTGCAATCGAGCGTCGATACCGTTTCCGATCTTGACGTTGCTCATTTTTTTTTTGTTTGTTTCCTTCGCAGTACTCTCACCATCATCCTCCGATTTTTTTTTGTACCGTTGTATTTTTTTTTGGCAAAAACCGAAGTTAATTGTGTGATTAACAATGTTTTACTGTTAGGTGAAATGTGGTATAATATTTGACCTTGTTCGGAGCGAAGAAATTGTGGCGAGCAATGCGAGCCGAAGGAAAGACAACAGGACGCAAAACAAACTGCCGGAGACTGGAAAGGCGCGGAAAGAGAGACAGAGGAGATGAGGAAAACGGTGTGAATGCGGGGGGAGAGAGGAAAAGAAAAATAGAAAAGGAGCGACGTATAAATATAGAAGTGGTGGATATGAAGAATGTGTGGCTGGCGGCCGCAAAGAAAAGTAACAGTTTACAAACTGCTGTTATACAATGGTTTGTCTATGTACGTTATTATATTATATATACTTCTATTTTTTTTATTATGATTACTATTACCATAATGGTAATTAATTACCTAACGACGGCGAGCGAACTCACGTGTTTTCACTGCACGCATCCGAAAATTTTCCGCGGGTTACATTCCAGCTGTCAGCGAATGCATTGGTTTTGTTCGCTGTCCATCGGCAACAACCTTCAATCGAACAGCTTTTTGTTTCGGACATATGCATTCTTTGTTCCATAACATTTTCACATTATTTTCCTCGTTAGTTACGTAATCACGTGCTTCCATTTTTTTTTGTTTCATCTCTCCCTATAGGAAGCAATATGCGAAACAAGATCAAGAGCCAATAATCGGGATCAATATTAATCCTTAGTTGCTTCTTGTAGTAATCCTAATACAGCTTATTTCAATCCAATTCCTATTAGATTAAGACAAGTACTATATATAGTGCTCTTCTCAGATTTGATGTAGTGGATTAGAAATCTTAGAAGATCTAACTAACAAAACATCATCTATTTCAGTGTTTCTCAAACTTGTTGATATCATAAGTCTGCAACCTGTTTTTTTTATGATCTAGAAGTTGACAAGTTTTATTTTGACCACTTTAAAACCACTAATTTATCATAATTTTGACAATAAAAACCAATGTTTTTTTTTTTACTTTGAATAGCAAGAATTTCTTAAAATACATATGTTAACTAACAATTAATTTTTCATTGAGAAATAAAAAACTTATACTTAAAATTGAAGGAATTATGATGGCATATGTCAATTAGCTACTTATTCCTGGAATATCCCTCCCGATATTTCCCGGGAAATATTAAAAGGTATTTAGTATTTCACCTCGTTTTGACACAAGATGACAAACTATTGAAAATTATACTCGAGACACATAAGTTGAAAAACGCTGTTATAAAAAGTAAATAATCAAGTACTTGAACTTGATTGACAACTTGTAGACAAATGTGTAACTGATATTTTTACATACTTGTCGTCAAGTACCGTTCGAATTGTGAAAGTACAAGTATTTTTTTTAGTTGTACGCACATTCTGTACACTCTTAGAAATAATTGATATGTTAATTATCATGTAACGCATATTATTACATTGAATCTTGTATTTATCTACATTAACTAATTAAAATTCCAGAAATAATCATACAAAGGTTAATATAATAAGTACAGTTTTGTGAGTATGAACAATCAATTTTCTCTATAAAGTAACATTAATTTTACAGCAATAAATTGTTTTTTTTTTGATAATTACAACTTCTTACAGTTACAACAACTTATAGAAATTATTACATCTGAAGCTTTTTTTTAATAATAATAACAGTAAACTATTGAATCAAACATAATAGAGAATAAAATATAAACTTTAACATATAAAAGTCAAGAGCTGTACTATATAAAATCAATTTTTAGTAATGCCTTCGGCCTTTCAAACAAACTCCTGCACGAACTTCCACGAAATCCCTTCAAGCTCTGAAAACCCGACATGCATTTTTTAATTAAATTGTATCTGTCATATTTGTTTTCTTACTTGTCAATATCTACATTAAAACTACCTCAGTTAACGTTAACTCTAATAAAGAAGCTTCGATATAACGAATATCGCAATTGTCTTTACGAATGAAAGTACCTTAGTTAAGTTCGTTAATAGAGGTAACGTTAACTAAGGTACTTTTAATATTGTTTTTAGTGTTGTTTTTTAATTAAATTGTTCTGCATACGTTTTTGTTTTCTTCCTTGTCAATATCTGTATTAAAAGTACATCGGTTAACGTTACCTCTGATAACGAAGCTTCGATATAACAAATAACATACTTGTATTTATCGGTTTTTTTGTTATTTTAGATAATTATTTATCTTCCATAAGTTTTTGTTTTTTTTTAATGTTATTCTCTACATTAAAAGTACTTCAGTTAACGTTACCTCCAATAACAAAGCTATGATATAACGAATACCACAATTAACGTGTAGTTTTTTTTAATTAAATTATCATGTTTACGTTTTGTGTTTTCTTTCTTATTATGTTATCTCTAATAACGAAGCTTCGATATAACGATACCACAAAGTTTATGAATGAATAAACAATTCCTGTTAAAGCTTAAATTCACTTATATAAACGATCACTTACAATCAAGTCTATGTATATAAAAGAAAAACAAATCCAGTTGAAAATACATTGTATAAGAACAATGGATCAGTGATATAATTTTAGCAAGTTTTGCATTACGTGTCTGTCGGCTACTTATTAAAGCGATTAGGCTTTGTTTACACGCCGTGCAATTATTTCACAGCCCAAATTACATTTTCCGTCATAGTCAGCAACAAGTCCCCATAAGAACTTGAAGCAATTTACAATATTAATGGCATATAAACTAAGGATAGTAAAACTAATTATAGCCAATATAACACGGAATCCACGTATTTCGACAATAATCAAATACCAGCAGAATCAGGCATAATTATGGCTTCATAAATTATTTAATTATGATATAAAATATTTTTTATAGACCCATAACAAGGAGTTAATCTATACAGAATTATGACTCACAGTTATGAACAACATATAATTTCATGTTTAATAACTTTTTTTTGTTTATCACTAATACATAACATTTCACACAGATTTTTTTTTATATATATACTTTTGAATTTACTACAAAAGATTTTCAGCCAATATAAAAAAAATCATTTGAAAATTTTCAATTGAATAATTTACAGCAAAATAATTTTTTTTATATAAATGTATTTATTTTTATAACGTTTTAAAGCTCTTATGAAAATATCCAGCAAAATATTTTCAGTATTCACAAACAATTATTAATAAAAAAAAAAATGAGTTACATAGGTAACAATAATATTGTTATATATTAAAATAACGTTGAAGTAGACTAAATAAGAAGTAAAGTTAATATTATTATTTTTTACGTAAACTTTTCAGTATTTTTTTTTCTTCAAGTCTGCTTTCGTTTAGCTACAAGTATTTTTATGCGCCCTACTTAAATGTTTCGGTTTGCTTGTATACATACAAACTCGATTACGTCAGTTGCTCCATTTCCTTCACCGGAATCCGTTTTCATCTCACGTTCCAGCTATTATTTAATACGATTTACATAAGAAAAACATCCAAGTACACTAAAATTTCACTATCCAATTGACATCTAACAAGAAACCAATTGCAAAATTCCATCATACAAATTTCAACTTATTTAGTAAGGATTTTTTAAGGATAATTATATAAAAATTTCATAAATAAATTGAAAAAAAAATCCTTATGGTAATGTGTTTTTTTTAAAGAATTTTTTAATCATATTTAAATTAAAAACAATAATGTTTATCAATTTCATCGTTATTTAAAAAAAAAATAGATATAATTTGAATAAATTTCTTACGGCAATAGAAATGTGATTAATTATAAGTAATGATTTTTTTTTAATTAATTTTTTTTTATTTGTTGTCATTTTTTTTAATTAAAATATTGAAAAGTGTGTTAATGATAATGAATAAAATAGTTTGGATAAGAAAAAATAATTGCTTTTTTTGTATATTTTATATGAAAACATTGTATATTTTATGTTGATTTAGTTTGCATTAATTTGAAATGAAGTTTGTGAAACTATATTAGCTGTTACGTGGAAAGTTTCAAATATCGAGCGGAAAGAAACTGTTAAAGTGACATGCAATTATGAGGAAGTTTCTTCTTATTAGGTTCTTCGTCGACAATATTGAAAAGTTTCATTCGAACTACTTAGAAGTGATAAATTATGCTCCACATATATAATAACAACTAAAAAAAGTATTTGATAAGTAATCAAAATATGCTTCTTTGTCACCTATAAATCTAACTGTTAGTTAAAAAAAATAAACTTGTAATATTTGAAACTATTGAATCTATCTTTAAGATTTTATTAACAACAGATTTTTACATTATTATGTAACTATTTTATTAGATGAAATGCGCACTTGTGTGAAAATAATATTAAAATTTAATGCGAATTAATTTTAAAGACTGAGCAATAATTGTAATTGCGACTTAAATTAGCAAACTTTTATTAAACATGACGTATATTATAAGCGAATGCATCAGTTTATATAATTGCATTATAAAATTAAAGAAAAAAACAAACTGGGGTCATGACCCGGCGAGACTTGAAACGCAAATTGACGAAATAATAGCTCTCTATTAATTAACTTAGAGAATGGTTTGAAATTAATTTAGAGATGCGGCGGTCAAGTGCGACCGAAATCAGATCCTTAAGGACTTCAGGAAGATGAAGCGCAGGTCAATTTGTAAGGACAATCTCGAGCTCAGTCCATTGATTTCGCTTAAAGCGGATGCAACAATACGAATAGGGATTCGTGTAGGATGTAATAAAGGACTCTCAGCATGGAATGAAATAAAAAAAAATATATAGGATAATTGCTGTCCAGTCTTGTCCAGGTTTCGATTTAAAGGGAGTAATTAAAAGCGTGTTCGTAATAGACGCGTCCGGTTTTCTCTTTGGAATCTGTAAACTGAAAATTTTAATTAAGAAATTGTTAACTGAAAATTGTTAACTGAAAACTTTCAGGATACGAATATTATTTGACTAAGAATAAAAAAAGTCAACAGGGTTGCACGTTTTGTATGTACGACTTTTGAAATGATTCGAATTAGGGTCGTACTACAAAACAATATGCACGTATATTACGAGCTATAAAAATTGATATGCACATGGAATTTGCGTATTGTTCGCACGAACAAACCAAATCCGAAGCACGTTTCAAATTTTAGTATCAGTATGTAATATTATATATACATAAATATAATATAAAGGTTACACTCATAAAACACGGCATTCTTACAACACGGTTTCGCTTTAAAACGGTTTCAATAAAATCCTCGTATTAAATTACATTCCTTAAGAGTTCAATGAATGCTGAACATTTTCAAAAATTGCTCGCTAAGAATAAAAAACAAGTCACCCATTCAAATACAATTGCTTAACTTTTTTATATTTATAAACATTAGGGTTTTCGAAGACATCTACTTCTATAATATAATTTTTTTTTCAATGTTACATCTTATACGTAGTTGCAACCTACGGAGCCGCATGCGGCTCTTTTTATGAAACAAATATTAATTGAGCAAAACAAAAAAAAAATGTACACAAAATTATTTTGTATGCATAAATGATCAATTTTGTCCACTGTAGTGTTTATTTTTATGAAATTTTAAAGTCCGGTTTCAAATAGTGCGGTATTGGAATTGATTACGCGCACTATACTAAACGTTCAACAAAACACAAAAGGTGTTATTTAGTATTGATTGATACTTTTTATCCCCGCCTAATGCAATTTTCACCTGTCCGGACACGGAATCGAAAGCAGACACGTATTGCGCACCACCATTTATTTATTTATTTTGTCTGGCATTAAACAAACATCCAATACTGATCACCAGACAAACGTTTATAGGAGTGAAACAAAACAAAAATTAACTACAAAACATAAAACAGGAAAATTAAATTGAAAATGAATGTTATACATATCCTTGTATAAATTAAATTGAAATTCACAATTTTTTACAAAACAATTAAAGAATTGTATGCGTTCAAATTAACTTCTTTTCAGAAGTAAAAGTATTATGGACAGATACGTTTCTAATTGGACAAATTTTGAAAATGCATTTTTTTAATATAGGGTTTTAAAACTGTGTACTTCTAATATAGGGATTTATGTAATTTTTTATTTTTCAAATTTAGGGACCAAAAATTAAGATGCGTCTTATACATGGGAGCGTCTAATACTTAAGGAAATACGCAAAAATGTACAGTTTCATTTCCGAATTCTAAATAAATATTAGCAAATGACAATATTTTATTGGTTTACAGAGTGTTAATATTTGTTAATGAAATTATTATGTAACTTTTGCGAGTTATAAACTATTGATAACGTTACGTAATTATGCTAGTGAAAATCTCTAATATACAAAACAAATGTAATCATTTAAATATATTAATAGAACACAATTGAGTCTTTGACAAATAATTCCATCGCAACAAGCAAATCCACTAATAAAAAGATCATTATGAAACTTGTTAGTTATCACTGATTACTGCACTAACTGAACGTGCATAGAAAATGCACATACAAAAATAATAATAAAAAAAAAAAGTAGTCATGTGTGCATGTTTTTGAACCTCGATAACGTCATTTTAATGATGTTACGGATGTCAATTAAGTATGGCATTTCATTTGTGCTTTACTCGAACGCCTATTGTCCCCAATAGAATTATACCGGCTAGCAACTGAATTACGCGTTCGTATGTTTTCTCTTTTGTTTCCCCAATTTTCCTGTGATTTTTTTTGTTATTGTTGTTATGATTTTCGCGTTGCCCCATATTTTTTTTTGTCGATGCAAATTTGTTTCAATTTTCCAATGTCGAAATGAAATACCCGATTTCGGCCGGACACATTTTCAGTTCAATGAAATTCCGCGTCTCACATCAAACAGTTTTAATGAATCAAATCAATTACACGCATTTTTTTTTTGTGGAAATTTGAAACATGTTATTTTTGCGAACGATTTTTTATCTTTGTTTTATGCAACTAATAATGGATAATTTATGTAAACTTATTGAAACAGTAGTGCTTTACATTGTAAATCCATTTACTTAACTGTTAGTCAAAACTAAGCATAAAATGTAACAAAAATAAATTATTCCACAATAAATATATATTAAAAATATTTTGTGTACTAATTTTTCTAGAATTTAATTTGTTTTGAAATTTTCAAATAATGAATCCGGACTGATCGAAGCCGCACTATGCGAGGTATAACAATACACTTTACGCAAAATGTAGCCAATTAAGAATGAGAAGCATCCACATAGTAATTATAACAAAACCATTTTTTTAAAATTTCTAATTAGCTGTTTTACAGTAGTTTATATTAATTAATAAATTATTTAAAAATATTAATTAATAAATTAAGGAAATAAATCATCTGTTTTTTAAGTCCAGTTTATTTAAATATATCACACTGTATGTATGGGTTCATTTTACGCCGTTTCGATTTGCGCCGGCTTTTGGATTAAAAAATATATTTTTAGCCAAAAAGAATATTTTTATAATAAAAAAGTTTATATAAAAAGTATTAGTATAATTTTTCAATAACATTATAATGTAACATGCAAGGTAAAATTCCTGCGCTTCGATGACTAAACAAGTCCGTTATATAATGGTAATGGTTACGTTACTGCATAAGAGGATTGCAGGATGAAGGATGTCAGGGTAATTGAAAATAGGGGAAGGAGGCGCTCGTTACGAGCATTTCTGCAGGTGGCGTCTACCCTCGACAAACTGCTCTTGCGTAAGGTCGGGGTGGATTGCATAAAGGATCGTCGATCATGGCTGCGGACTACGCGCGTGGCGGGAAAGCCACGTGCCACGATACATGTGAGCAGTTGTGTAATCCCGGAGAGTAGAGTCGCTTTGCAACGGCGCTCCTTGATCTCCTCTAAGTGAATGGTCGAGAGGAAAGCCTGAAAGATGGGCAGAGGCGTCGCTACAACCGCGAAATTTGGGGCCCACAAACAGAGTTAGTTAGTTTTTTTTGTAAGAATAGGGGTCATTCATGCATTGAAGACCCCAGGACATCAAATTAAGTAAAATTTGAAGTTTTATCAATGAAATCACAAATCGCTGACTACACCAAGAAATGCGATGACTTCCAACGAACCGAAACGTTTGTTGAACAAGCACAATTTCTCGGCATCATACGCATCTTCACTACTTAGTAACAGTTTCTTCATCCATTTCCCGGAACATCGGATGCTTTCCATCGCAATTACTGCCATGACTCAAAGAATAAAAAAAATCAACACACACACATACGATGCTGATAAGCGAATCTATTTTCGTAATCTCCGATTACGAATCTTCCTCGTGACCTTGTGCGATTGTTGTAGCGATCCATCATCATCATTGTTTGCGAAGGCATTATTATATCATCGGCATCCAGCAGGTAGCAATTAAATAGAGATTCAGCGCGAAAACGTATATAGCCACCAATCGTTTACATTACAGTATTGGTAATGGCAACGGCAATAATAACTTACACGATAATTATGATTATTATTATTATTACGTGTCGTTACGAAATCGATCATTTCGCCTTCGAACCGGCGTCGTTACGTCATGCCGGTGATTCTTTTCTTTCATTTTTGCGCGCTCGGTCGAGAGCAAAGCGAAATTAGTCATATGTGGCAAAAATTATGACCACAATGTTAAACCAAGTATATTAACCTTAACATACCTGTGCAATGTTTCAATTATAATTGAATACGTACGTTTTACATTCGAATTTTGTGGTACAATTCGATTCATAATGCACGAAACATTTACTCGTTATTGCCAGTCATATTTCGTAAGATCGAATATATTACTTTCTTGATACAATGATCAGAAATATGAAACTAATTGCATTTCCTACCAAATATCGTGGTTTCAATCAATGGAAAATGAAACATGAGTACATTTTCCATCATTAGTTTTATGTTGCTAGTATTTATTTTTCAAACTATTCTAGGTCAAATATTATAAGTATATTAAGATTTTTTTTCTATTCATTAAGAATTAACATAATATACATGTTCGCATTAACGTACTTCATGTTCGTACAAACGTACACATGTAGTCGGTATGCGGCATGCGTTTAATGATGTAAGTAATATTTTAAAGGTTAACTGCAAATTGAATTACGTTTAGCCCTTTGAGGTGTTTCATGACTAACAAACGGCCCACAGCCATTATATAACCTGTCAGATACATGAACAGGACCGACGTTCCATAACAGCCACACAATAGGCAATATATTTACTAATGGAATGAATACCTACTGGCTATTAACCTATTGATTATCATGTTAAATAATTATTCACAAAGTTGCCATAACTAAAAATCATACTTAGATATAAGTAACATTTTCAAATAAAGTTCAGTTTTAATTACATCAATTTTCATTGAAAGTATACATTTTATTTGTATATACGTTCACATTAACGTACTCGATGTTCATATAAACGTACACTTTTAGTTATATCTACGTACATTTTTAAATATTATGTTGCTTTCCTACATCGAGTTTTAGAAAAAAGAAACGGATAATGACAACAATAAGTAAATTAAATTATTTCGTTTTTTATAAATCTGTCATCCAAATATTTTCATACTTTCTTATTTTGGCATCGCGGAAGTAAACATGTTTGCACTCTAAAGATTTCTTGCTTACACTGTTCTATATATCAGTATAATACAAAAATGATTGTCAACATTTTCGAGGACAGCTTATTTGACACAAAGGACTATCGTCCTTAATATTTTTGAGTGTTTTTTTTTACAATTTATATTTTTTAAATATATTCATATTAATTCTAGTTTTAATTTTTTCATTAAAATATATTACCAATTATATAATTAGTAGTATAGTCGTAAATATCTTGTGTTTTGATTCGAATGTTGCAAGAAATAAACAATTTTACTATTTATTATGTAATGCAAATAAAAACGTTACAATCAGAAAATAAAACTATTTTCTGTAATGTTTACATTAAGATAAGTTAGAACTTAAAAAAAAAATAAAATTACACAATACGTGTACTACTTTATGAGGCCAGGACGATGCACAGATAAGTGTATAACAGAAATGATTTGAAACAAACGTAATAATGATTTCTGTACTTGCCGTACATAATATTGACATGTGTTTCTAGCATATTATTGCGATTGTGTGCTAGAATCACATGTCGTAATGAATATCGACACGTGTTTTACTCTTTTACAACATACACGTAACTTAACAATTAATATCTTTATTGCAGTTATGATGCAAATATACATATTAAATTAATATTAATCACATATTGACTTAACTTATAACATAACATTTTTGACACATTGACGTGACAAGTGACAGCTGTCATTTCGAGAGTTTAGTCTGAAAAATTGGAAATTAAATAATACTGAAAACAATTTTCACATGAATACAGCAATACCTTGATGTTTTTGAAATAATACAATTTAATTGACAAAATAAATTAGTACACAATATAATATTTTTCAAGCTTTTTTGTGCTGTTTGAAGTTTATTGGGTAATCCGCACTATGCGGGAATATAATTTGTCTAGTAAAACTTAATTTTCCTAGTAGTAACTATTTGATAAATTGCAAATAGAATAACTATTGGTTTGAGTTAAAAAGCATTTGTTATGAAAGATTGACACGTGCCATTGATTGAAGGTCTGTAAACCGCGAAATGTCAGAATTGCAGAGTTGTTTCGTAGGGTTTGTAGCGGTTTTGGGACATCGAACTTTGGTAACGTTGCAAGATATCAGTGAGAAGTTGCATCATCGAAGATGTAGCAATGTTGTTCATTGAATGATAAGCGTTTTAGAACGCAAAACTGACTCTTTTTCCCCCAACAGATTTTGCGTTCGGAATCGTTCTGCTGTCGTAACAACAATAATAGCAGGCAGAAAATGAGGCGGTAGCGACCGGAGTATCTGAATTAAATATCACAAAGGCAGGGGAAAACGTGGGCTTGCCAGAATGCATTTTACCTAGATACGTTGATATGCATAATAATTTTCGATCTAAATGGAGTCCAGGATAATTAGAATGTGCTTGTGTGCCTTGTGTTATTGTTCGATGCGATCGAAAGGGGGAGCGGGGGCGGTGGTGTGAGAGCGCGCGTTTCGCAGCGGGGGCGGCGCGGGGGGTCGCACCGCCATAAAAATCACGCATGAAGTAAGTGTAATGTTTAATTAGTTTGATTGGCTGGCGCAATGCCCTGGAAGTCTAAAAACCGCGAAGGTCGCTTTAAGATTTCCTAAGTATTAAATAACACGCTCCGTACCTATGCGCCAATGTATCTGTATGAGCATGTATGTATATACGTATACATATTCATGTATGAGTGTATCTATGTGTACACATAAAATATATTTCAGAAACAAGTTATAACTGTGTTTTGCAACTCTATTATTACCAATACACACCATTTGCCATTTGCGATGCTCATCTCGCCATCATCTCGAACCTTTCGTTACCTTAACAGTCCGCGCTTAAGGACAAACCAATATTTATAAACGAGTTTCAGGAAAACGTATCGAATAATAATAATGATAATGATAGCACTGAGAGCTGCGGCAAAACGGGAAAGAAAGACAACATGATTTGATCCCATAAGAGCGCAGACCATGCCCGAGTGAATCACAATGACAAACCGATTAAGAAAGAAGGCAAAAATGGTTAAAGAAGAAGAAAATCTGAGACAATGGAAGAAACAGTAACAGTTTGTTACTAAACCGCCCCGGAATGCGAAGGATATTTAGTTACCTAATCGCGATTCCTAGTAGTATAGGTATGTGGTAGGAAGCTATTACTCAACATCTCTTATCTTCTAGGATTGGACTTTTCAATTGTATACCGGTGACGGCTTTTCTATCCTCGACGCTTCTATTCTCCTATTACTCAACTAGTGTAATTCTTACTAGAAAAGCGCAAATTTTATGGGAAATCCTGCAAATAGAGCAACAGCTTAAATATCATAGTCTCCCTATACCTAACGAGGAAAATATCTAACAAAATTTTACAGTTTTACGTGCTGACCTACCTTCATCTATCCTTAGTTTCCTGGTAACTATCTAGGAAAATTGATTGCGCGCCTATATCAAAAGAACCTTATACTTGCTCCATCTATAAACCAGGACCTAAAATTTAACATAAGACTAGTTACATAAAAACATTACATACGTTTTGAAATATCTGTAACATTTATTATTTGAAATGAGTATATTAAAAGCTTTTACATAAAAGTTACATAGTTTAAAAACTGTATTATTTATTATGTCTTCAAATGATGTTTATCATCAGATTTTTATACAAATTCTCGTTATTACTTCTTCGAAAACAATTAATGATACATACACAATAGAAGTATAATTGCATCATGACAATGAATACAGCCAACGTGGCATTAATTTCATATTTCTATTGTAAAGTAGATGGCGCAACTGAATAATTTTATAAATCAGTTTGAATTATTAAAAAAATACAAATAAATCCAATGGGATTATGATTATTCTTAAGATTATCTTCAATTCTAAAGATGAATTTTACAAATAACATTATTGTTAGAAATTGATCTCTTCGGCCTTCTGGTATCCGGATTGCAGTGCTACTCAAACGGCGTGAATTTTCATACCGAAGTTGTAATATGCGTTGTTTGTTAAGAAATTTAAGTACAAATATAATGGCTATTGCGACAGAGGCGGCCTTCCGTAGACATTCAACAGATCATAAGTTCATCTTTGAATAAAAGGAGATCAGAAGTTGAAACACGTTTCACGATCAATACACTAGTAAAAGTAAACTTTTTTTCTTCAATTTACCACGTTTTTATTATTATTTACTTACAATAACTTTGGATAACTGTCAATGAATCAAATAAGAAATTCAACAATGAGAGTAACAATGGAGGAAGTAGACGAAAAATAGGTTTAACTTATATAATGATAATAATAGACACTGGCCTTTATCTTATTAAACCACAACCCCCCTTAAGATAATTACATCATTGATCACTCAATTGAAAGCTGAATAAATCGTCTTTCCAACGAGCTTATTGGCATCTATCGCCTGCTACGAGCTGTAGAAATTGGAAAAAGTGATTTTATTAAAAATTGCTGTATCGTTGAGATCCGAAGAGTTTTCACGTTTTTTCTTAATTACACAAAAATTACGTAACTTTTGTTGCATGAGTGCGTAGGATGGGCGCTACCCTTACGCATTTTTTATGAAACAAAAGCAATAAGTTTCGATCGATACAAACAGAATAATTGGAGATTAATAACGATGCGTTTTCAAGCGACTGTTGCGGGATATTTTCCAAATTGAACAAATTGTTAATATTTTTTAACAAATGAAATGTGATCTTTTTAATTAGGTATTATTGAATAGGTGTAATTGAGAAATATAAGAAGAAGAAATAAGCAAGTAACCCTTGAAACGTACCATTCTCATAATATATTTAGTACAATGATTGATTATAGCAGAGATCGGAAGAACGACATTCAAAGAGCATCATTATTTCTATTGCATCAATTATAAAATTTGACTAAATCGATTCGTCAGGTGCTAAATAATATTAGATTAGGTGATAGGTTCATTGTTTGGATTGAGAATTAAATTAAACACAACAACAACACAACACAATGCCGACAGTTAGCCCATTGAAAAGGTTGTAGTTTTGTCTTTAATTTGTGTATTTGATTTGTTTCATTAGCACGTGTGGTAATCGATTAATTTAAAAAAACGTAAAGGAATTGCAGAAAATTGAAAAACATAGTTAAGTAAATGGTAATATTCATATATATTGAAATTGTCCACAACCATCAACACGTCAACAACCAACGATTACTAAAGTTATTTATCTTTAAAACTGGTGGCAATCACAAGCCCGACAACCGATATCCCGTCTATCGAAATCCCGACGTTCGATATACCGAGTGTATCGAAATCCCAACGTTCGAAATCCCGACTATATCGAAATCCCGACTATGACAAAATCCCGACTACCATAATCCCGACAATCAAAATCCCGACTATATTGAAATCCCGACTATATCGAAATCCCGACAATCTAAAACTTAAAAAACTTGTTGTTATTAACAACTAATTTTATTATAGAATATTTCTTATTCTTAAATTTTATAATGAATAAGTCAACGAAAAAAAAAATACAATAATAATTAATATTATTATTATTTATTAAGAATAAATAACAACAATTAATAATCGGGCAAAAGAGGTCTTA
Organism: Nicrophorus vespilloides; assembly: GCF_001412225.1. NCBI lineage: Eukaryota > Metazoa > Arthropoda > Insecta > Coleoptera > Silphidae > Nicrophorus > Nicrophorus vespilloides. Next base: position 228,582 of record NW_017099646.1, read on the forward strand.
AAAATATTTTTTTCAGTATCCGTCGTACCTATTAAAATATAGTACAATAATTTAAAAATGTTATTGTAGAAATTTTAATAATAAAAGACACTGTCGGGATTTTGATACAGTCGGGATTTTGATTGTCGGGATTATGGTAGTCGGAATTTCGATACACACGGGATTTCGTATGTCGGGATTTCGATAGACTCGGGATTTCGAACGTCGGGCTTTCAATAGACGGTCTTTCGGTTGTCGGGCTTGCGATATAGACCCCTTTAGAACATATACAACAGCAACTGCAGCTAAGTAGGGACAATTTTTGAAATCTTTTTATAAGAAATGTACTGAATCAGTGTCTTCATATACGAATGTGCATTAATTGTTAATAGTCATAAGGTAAATAGTTAACTAGTCAACAATCATTGGTACAATTTTTATTATTTTGGGTGCAGCTGATACCAACATGCCTCTAATGTATAGTTGAGCACCTTAAGTTTCTTAGAAATTGGAAAGCATTCATTACTAGCAGTTTTAATTTGCAAAGAGTGGAAATCTTAA
>NW_017099646.1:229146-235869 GCF_001412225.1 Nicrophorus vespilloides
TACGAAGATGGACAACAACTATGAACCCTGTAACACCCATGATTCTATTGTTACTTCCTATATGATCCTTAGAGGCTGGATAACATTTTTGAATGCAAGATGAATTGAAAATACTGGAAAAACAAAAATGTTAATTTTTATCATATTCACAGAAAGAGACTAAAAGTATTTTATATAACTATCAATCTATATTTTCATTTATTTTAATCTCTGTATATTTTAGATCAACAATCATGTTCAACATTCTTCTAGAAGCAAGTGCTTACGAAAATAGAGGCCATTTTCGAGAATGTTGCTTTCCAAACTATCTAATACCAAAGTTTGATAATTAATTGTGACGAAGCTATAACAGCTACAAACTTGTATTTATTCTCATTTTAATCTCTCTGTATTTAAGATCAACACTATGATCCAAAACTCTTCTCAGAGTTGGTGTATACGAAAATACAGGCCATTTTCTAAAACGATCTTTTCCAAACTTTCTAATACCAAAGTTTGATAATTAATTGTGACCAACCTATGATAGCTACAAACCTGTATTTATACTCATTTTAATCTCTGTATATTTTAAATCAATATTAATGTCCAAAATTCTTCTGAGAGTTTGTGTATATGAAAATACAGGCCATTTTCGAAGACGTTATTTTCCCAATCCATATGTGATATACCAAAGTTTGTTAATCAATTATAAAGACACCACTGTAGCTACAAACTAATATTTCTGTTCATTCTAATCTGTGTATATTCAAGATTAACATCCATGTCTAACATTCTTCTGGGAGTTGATGTTTACGAAAATACATGCCATTATCTACACGTTATTTTTCTACTTGTTCATCAAAGTTTTTATGTATATTTGGTTGCCTACACTGTAGGTGCAAAATTAATATTTCTTTTTTGTGATTACTGGCGCCATCTGTTAGCAATATTTCAAAGGCTGTAGTTCAGGCATTTTGGCGCTGCATAAAACCCACTTCCTTAAAAACGGTTTAATTTTAATAAACAAACATGCCAAAATAGTGTTTAAACAAACGTAATGTTATTACTTTAGTCTAATAATTATAATACTAATTATATTTCGAGTAATATGCATTTTAATTATGACAATCAGAGACATCTTTCGGAATATTCAGGAAATAGTATGCAACCAAACATACCGACTTTCAATTGGCTGCAATGCCTTTACGTTTTTTAAATTAATCGATTAACACTCGTGTTAATAAAACCATCAAATACTCAAATTAAAGACAAAACTACAACCTTTCCAATGAACTAACTCCAATAAGCATTGTGTCAGTACATGTACTATAAGTTATCAAAATTAAGCATATTAATTTCATTCTCAATTCAATTTCGCTAGATAATTACATCATCGATCACACCATTTAAAGCTGAATACCTCACCTTTGCAACGAGCCTATTGGCATTCGTGCTGTCGTCGAGTCGCATGCTATGAGCTGTAGAAATTGGAAAAATGTGAATAGGCTTTGATGGAAAAAAGGATTTTCTTCAATAACTCGAAAAGTTTTCGTGAATCATCGACCACTCGTATGAAAGCTGAATATCTCATCTTTGTGATGTAGAGTCGCCTTCTATGAGCTGTACAAATTGGAAGAAAAGTGAATTGAAATCACTGATGGATAGAAAAAAATGTTTTTCGTTAATAACTCGAAAATTAATTAACCTTTTTATGATTTTATTGCATAATTAGGTGTAACAAAAGGTACTTAACGTTCTATATGTAACAGAGAAATGACGTTTTTTTTTCGATTTTTTTTTTCACTTTTTCGTGAATTTCTCGACAACCCCTTAAGATAATTACATCATCGACCACTAGTATTAAAACTGAATGTCTCACCATTCCAACGAGACAACTTACATCTTCGTGTTGTCGTCGAGTCGCCTGCTAATTTTATTCAGAATAATCATAGGTTGCCTACAACTGATGTATATTTCTTATTTAACTACAAGTTATATTTGAGATGTCATTGTGAAACGTTAAATCAAATTCGCTGTGTACATTATTACGAAAATAGAATCATCAATTCATCTGTTAATAATGAAATAAGCATGAGAAATACAAATAGAGATTTTTTGTACGTAGAACAATTAATATATAACTATAAATTTTCATAATTAAATATTTAGTGTTTTCAGAAAAATTACACTGTTTTGAGAGAATAACAGCAATATTATGGCAATTGTTAGCAAAAGAAACTTTAATTTTCTTCCTTCAATCATTCATTATGCAATTTGCGCGATACGGTGCTTCGAATACGCTCGACAACCGTTTTGTTCGTTTGGATACTAGGATGCTAGGAATAAAAATAGGTAATGTATTTATCCATCAACCGCCAATTTGTTGCTCGTTTGCGCGACTCGGCGCGTCAAACACGATCGACATCAATTTTGTTCGTTTTGATACCAAGATTCTAGGAACAAAAATAGGTAACGTATACAATTTACCCCTAATTTGATGCTACTAGTTTCCGCGACACAGCGCGTCGAACACGATACACAATTTTTCTGTTCGTCTCCATGCCAGGATTCTAGAAATGTGAACACGTTACATTTAAATTTGCCACCACTTTGTTAATACATTTCTTCTTGTTGTATGTTGCGCGTCGAACGCATACGAAAACTGTTTTGTTCGTTTAGGTATCTGGATACTAGGAATAAAAATAGGTAATTTGATGTACTAAGTTTGCGAGATTTCGGCACGTCGAACACAATCCACAACTTTTCAGTACATTTCTTGTCAGGATTCTAGGAATGTGAACAGGTAATACTTAAATTTGCCTCCAATTTGTTCGTAATTTTCTTGTATAAACTCCGATAGCATTCAGGTCCAACGTGTTCATTTTATTCCCAGGATAATAAGAACATATGGACGTATAATAAAGTATTGATTTCCTGAAAGTGCGTCAGATTTACTTGTACCAGTAAATTTTACTTTATTATGTCTTTAATTCCACATCATAAATCAGATTTTTTGATTTCTTGAAAATTATATATAATTTATTTTTATTTATAATATTCTAGATTTTCATTTAAAACATCATATTTTATTTAATTCAATTTTTACCACGAATCTTCTGGCAGATTTGTGAACTTTATCGCTGTTTATAGAAAAATCTGAGCTATTTTTTGAACGGAGTTCGATTAGAAAATTCTAACAGCGTTATAATATTAGCAGCGCTCTCTAAAATACGTATAATAAGTTTCATCGAAATCGGTAGACTCGTTCGAAAAATAAAAAATATTTTTTGAACAAAGTTCGATTATAATCAAGCGCGTCGAACATTCGAGACGACTTTTCTGTTCGTTGTGATACCAGAATTACAGGAAGGTGAAGGTGAAAACATTAAATAACGCTGCCAATTTGTTTATAACTAACTTTATTTCCCGACCTCGGACAATATTCGGGTCTTTCCTATATGTTGACAGGAAAACAGAAATAAACAGAATGAAGTATTGCTTTTCCTCACGCGCGCCACATTGCATTTATACATTTTGGAAGGGTCAACGTGATTGCATTTTATTGTAAATCTATATAATATTTAATTTAAGCTAAAAATGTATATCAAAACTAAATGATAAATAAAATAATATTTGAAGTCATTATCAAAAAAAAAACTTAAATGTATTTAGGAATGCCTTCATCAATATGGACGGGAAGTAGCTACTTAATTTTCTCTACGCGCGTAAATGTTATTTTAAAGGTACTGCTTTATGTTGCGACAGTTTGGGATCTGTTTTGTTCGCTTTTACATCAGGATGCTAGAAACAAAAATAGGTTATTAATTGATTTATGAATTTGCCGCCAATTTGCTTGCTTGAGCTCGGAAAACATTCGGATCTCACGTGTACGATATTATTACTAGGACAACAGGAATATACAGACGTGTTCTAAAGTATTGATTTCCTTAATGTGAGCCAGATTTTCTATGTACCAGTGATATTTCTTCCGTTAATTCACATATTTTGCAACCTAAATCTTTTTATTCTATAAGATTTTAACGGTTTTTTTTAATTATATTAATCTGTATCTGGGTTTCTAGGAATGTGAACAGGTTAGATTTGTTAATAATTTTCTTCTTCTTCGTGTTGCGCGATTCTGCGCATCAAATGCATTCGAAAACTAGTTTATTGTTTAGGGCCCTCACAAAGTAAAACTAATTTTTGTCTAGGGCCCACGACTATCTTAATGTGGACCTCTGATAACCGTCATTTCATTCCCCCGTTATCCATTTTTATATATTGTTTAGAGCTCTATTATTTTTCTCTATATCAAATCAAGTGGACCAAAAATAATAATATACCTTTTTCCATCAATTTTGTTTGTGTAATATTTAGCAGGAGAGAATATTTGAAATTCCCTAATTGATCAGATTACAATATAGAAAAAAATGTTGTTTGTTAATAATAAGAAATATTTTCTCCAAAATTCTCTTGACAATGGGAAATAATTTGTCATTTTCAATAACAATTTGTAAAGTTTGATAAATTGTTCATTTATTAAAGAAAATTATGCAATCTAAATATCAATAGTTCATCAAATTTCAATATAAAATTTATTTTTTTTTTCTTAATCATAAGTTTACAAGTAAGATTAGAATTACTAATACAGATTAATGTTATCTAAATCCCTAATCCCTTCTACACCGAGAGTAACCTAAACCATTTAAGAGAAATAACATTTTATATAAGGATTTTTTTTTATCATCTTTGATATTCATGAAAAAAACTGTCAATTAATCTAGAATGTTGTAATTGCTTTTTTTCATTTTGTGAATAAACCTCTTCCAGAATCTGACGAACCTGTTGCGTATATTTGGAGCATTTGGAGAAGGATTATCTGAAATCGAAAAACGATTAGTTAGGCCATCTAATATATCTTATACTCACCTTCAATAATGATGATCTGGTTAATTGTATTTGGTGCGTTGTGTGATCCAGACTGAACAATACTGATTTGAGTCCTGAAATAAGCAAGAAATACAATTAAATACATTTGCACACAAACACTGAAAAATATAAAAATTACAACTAATTATGTTCAATCAGTAACTTTAGTTGTAAAACTTTAAAATAACTAAATATTAAAAAACAAGTAGTCAAGAAAATTCCATTTTGTGCAATATAATGACAAATTATTTTATGTTATGTCGTTTTTTTTTTTGTAGAAATCAACAAAATTAAGTAAAATTGAAACTGAAATTGGCAAATTTTCCACTAAACTCCTAATTAATTGAAATTCTTTATAAAATCTTACAAATATTTAACTTATGATAAATTTGTAACCAGGACTTTCCTAAGAACTTCGGTGCCTTTGGGCCACTTAAGGAAATATATGTTTTTTTTGGATTAAAAGGTTAAGTACTGCAGTTATTATACCTTTTTTTTTGAGATATATTATATAAACGGTTGTGCAGCAAAATTAATTGATGTGCTAATTAGTAAAAATCAATAATTAAAAAAATCCAGGCATAAAAACAATAGTCGTTAGCGATTTGGTTTATTACAGATATGTTAACAATTAAATATTTGGTGCATTGTGTGATCTAGACTGAACAATACTGATATGAGTCCTGAAATAAGCAAGAAATACAATTAAATAAATTTGCACACAAACACTGAAAAAAATATAAAAATTACAACTAATTATCTTCAATCAGTAACTTTAGTTGTAAAACTTTAAAAAAACTAAATATTAAAAAAAAAAAGTAGTCAAGAAAATTCCATTTTGTGCAATACAATGACAAAAATTAGTTTATGTTATGTCGTTTTTTTTTGTAAAAATCAACAAAATTAAGTAAAATTGAAACTGAAATTGGCAAATTTTCCACTAAACTCCTAATTAATTGAAATTCTTTATAAAATCTTACAAATATTTAACTTATGATAAATTTGTAACCAGGACTTTCATAAGAACTTCGGTGCCTTTGGGCCACTTAAGGAAATATATATTTTTTTTGGATTAAAAGGTTAAGTACTGCAGTTTTTATACCTTTTTTTTGAGATATATTATATAAACGGTTGTGCAGCAAAATTAATTTATGTGCTAATTAGTAAAAATCAATAATTAAAAAAATCCAGGCATAAAAACAATAGTCGTTAGCGATTGGGTTTATTACAGATATGTTAACAATTAAATATTTGGTGCATTGTGTGATCCAGACTGAACAATACTGATTTGAGTCCTGAAATAAGCAAGAAATACAATTAAATAAATTTGCACACAAACACTGAGTAACCAGGACTTTCCTAAGAACTTCGGTGCCTTTGGGCCACTTAAGGAAATATATGTTTTTTTTGGATTAAAAGGTTAAGTACTGCAGTTTTATACCTTTTTTTTGAGATATATTATATAAACGGTTGTGCAGCAAAATTAATTTATGTGCTAATTAGTAAAAATCAATAATTAAAAAAATCCAGGCATAAAAACAATAGTCGTTAGCGATTGGGTTTATTACAGATATGTTAACAATTAAATATTTGGTGCATTGTGTGATCCAGACTGAACAATACTGATTTGAGTCCTGAAATAAGCAAGAAATACAATTAAATAAATTTGCACACAAACACTGAAAAAAATATAAAAATTACAACTAATAATCTTTAATCAGTAACTTTAGTTGTAAAACTTTAAAAAAAAACTAAATATTAAAAAAAGTAGTCAAGAAAATTCCATTTTGTGCAATACAATGACAAAAATTATTT
>NW_017099646.1:235894-260575 GCF_001412225.1 Nicrophorus vespilloides
AAAAAATATAAAAATTACAACTAATTATCTTCAATCAGTAACTATGTCGTTTTTTTTTTGTAAAAATCAACAAAATTAAGTAAAATTGAAACTGAAATTGGCAAATTTTCCACTAAACTCCTAATTTATTGAAATTCTTTATAAAATCTTACAAATATTTAACTTATGGTAAATTTGTAACCAAGACTTTCCTAAAAACTTTGGTGCCTATGGTAAGTGGTAAGGAAATATATGTTTTTTTGGGTTAAAAGGTTAAATACTGCAGTTTTTTTACTTTTTTTGAGATATATTATATAAACGGTTGTGCAGCAAAATTAATTGATGTACTAATTAGTAAAAATCAATAATTAAAAAAAATCCAGACAGAAAAACAATGGTCGTTAACCATTTGGTTTATTACAGATATGTTAACAATTAAATATTTGTGGTAAAAATATATGAAAAACTTACATGATTAGCTTTGAATACAGTATGACTTATTCGAAACAGGATTCAATTGTGCGATGCTTCTATGCTTGTGTTCAAACAGTAGTTAACACTAAAGTGACCACTCTTTTACTCCCGCTACCGACCAATGTGCATTTATATACATAGTGATACTCGAGCAATCTGAGTACCTACGGAATCATCTGATAAACTGCGGCTCAGATATATTACCTAATCAAAATAAGAGAGCAGTAACAATAACAAAAACGAAGAAATTCTGCACGTTGATTTTTTTGGTAATTGAGAACGTAGCATCAAATGAAACAGATTGTGTTCGATTTCTACTCAATCTCAAGATAAAAATAACCTTATCATTGTTTTAATTAAAATTATATCATTTGTATATTCTTAGCAGAGTCTATCAGACGCCATTCGGTTATTTACTCAATCTAATCATTTAAATATTAACGGAGTTTCTCAGACGCCACGTGAGTAACGAAATCCCGTGCGAGTAATAATATTCTTAGAAACTATAATTACATAATTATAAACAAAAAAATATGTTCATTTTTTTTAGAAGACATTTTATTAATAATGTTTGTATTTTATTTGAATCGAATCCCGAAGACGTTGTTCGGCTTTATCGAATACGTTTTTCGTAACAGGATAACATAGATACAAATTGGTTATATCTACGATTTTTTGTCAAGTAAATAATTTAAAAAAAATGTAACCACTTGTAGCGCTTTACGAAATGTAATACAGAAACCTGTGTTTAGGTCCAAGTCTGTGGTGGATTATTGATTTTTTTGTGTTTCATCAGTTGCTTAGTGGTAAATGATGGTAAATAAGCGTGTGTTATTTGTGTTATGTTTTTCTAGTTTATTTATTATTTGTATGTATTTATTACTGAATATATTGAATGATTCTCTTGTAACTCCTGATAATTTATGTGTTATTACTTTTTAGGTATAAATGGATATTCTATTAATTGGATTAAGGTTAAATGCAAGGAAGAATGAAGCTATGATCCATAATCTCTTAAATCATATAAGAAGTATTCATGAAAAAGTACAGAAATCACATGGATGTGTATTCTACTATTTGGATTAAGGTTAAATGGAAGAAAGCTATAATCCACTATCTCTTGAAAAATTATGGAAAAAGATTTCATGAAAACCTACAGAAATCACATGGATGTGTATTCTACTATCTGGATTAAGGTTAAATGGAAGATAGCTATAATCCACTATTTCTTGAAAAATGATGGAAAAAGATTTCATGAAACCTACAGAAATCACATGGATGTGTATTCTACTATTTGGATTAAGATTAAATGGAAGAAAGCTATAATCCACTATCTCTTGAAGAAGTTTTCATGAAAAACTACATAACTCATTTGCTAAACTATAATGGTAAATATCCTAAAATTTTACTTATAATATAAGTAATTACTTAACTAATTATTAAATTTGTTCTATTAGGTATTAAATCAGCACCATATTCATTCAACTATATAACAGGTCTATCTCTGAAAATATCCTTAGACTACTTGTTTAAATTATAAGGATAATGATGGATGGGATTGGATATTGATAAACTCAAGTCTATTGAAAAATCTTCTTTATATTATAATGATGGACAATAATACGTGAGTATATAAACACTCATAACAAATAATCTGAATTGAGCAAGCTATCTTTTCACTCTTTAAAACGTGTAGTAGATTTTTTTCTATATTTTTCATTTAGCAACAATTCTAACTGTAATTTTAACATTTATGTGAATTGAGTTCATTTTTCAGCAAATTAAAGATAAATAATTAGTCCTTAAAACATGCTTTTCGTTAAAATTATGATGAAAATATGATGCAAAATCCTTTATAAACAAAAATAAATCTAATTACTTTCTTTTGTTCAATTATAATTTAGAAATTAATATTTTATTTGTTTTTTAGTTATGTTGTGCGCGACGAATGCATCCAACAACGTTTATGTTCACTTGCACACCAAGATGCTAGGAATGTGTATAGGTATGATTTAAATTTGCCGCCAATTTGTTAGCAATTTTCTTGTTTGCTTGGAAAACATTCGGATCTAACGTATTCGTTCTTATTCCAAAACTAAGATGAACTTCATTCATAGTTAATGTGACAGTTTTAATGAATCAATACATTATGCAATCAATACATCAATCAATACATTATGCAATTTGTTATATAATAAAAAGCTTTGTAAATTATCCACAATATTAAGAAAGTATCATAATTGTAGTAAATTGAAAATGATTATCTCTCAATTTCTATTTCTACAATTATTTACATTTTTTATTGGTACAAAATTTCTAAGAATTTTGATACAAAGAAATCTTGAAAATCAAAAATATTAATTAGAAAAAGAAAATTTTGTTTATACTAACATATAATTCAATTCAAAAGAAATTTCGTAGCACATTTTAAATTTATCAAACGAAGATTTCATAAACTAAAATAAAAATTAGCTATTTTCTCAAAGTAAATCGTTGTCTATTAATGTTTTTCTTTTTAATTTTCAGCTACTCTATGATGACAATTTTATTGGAGAAACGTGAGAATTCAAAGAATTTCATCCTGCCATGACTTTGTTTATGAATATGAAGATTTTTTCTTGTTGTTGTGTTTGATCTCATGCAAAATCGCATCAGTTATTTGCGATGCAAGCAACGAAGACCATCGGCCTATTAATGTTGTTTACCAATTGTCAAAAGCTTACGTCACTCGCATTGTATTATATAATAGTTGATACGGTGCTATTATGTGCTATTCATTCATACTTAGAACTAGTTCACTTCATGATTTTTTTATGTTGAAGTACAAGAATCAAAACTATACATAATATCAATTATAATTTTAATTATAATTACTGAATAATATTTGTCGGAGTATCTAATACAAAGCAGCGATGTTGTTTTCACCCTGGAGCGTGTAAGCAATGGTTCTGCCAAATAACACTGTCAGCACTTGGGAGAACAAGGATGGACATGTTTGCATGATCGGGGCAACACATCTTCGGGCATTTCAGGGAAAGAGGGTATTTCCTTGGAGAAGACCCCACATTAACACAACTTCTCCAAGACTTTAAAAAAACAGTCCTACGCAACCCCTCAGTGATGTAAAACATTCTTCCTACGCTTTTTCGTGCAGTGAAGTGTTATTTGTTTAAGTGCATATATATTTTTGTCCTCGCTCAGTTCATTTATTTCATTTCACTGTACTCTGTTACTAATATTTATTTGTGTTCTTTTATCTCTGTTTATTTGTTTATTATTATTGTTGATGTTTTTTTTTTGTTTGTAAAACCTTAATAACAGAAGGCTGAAAGAGGCTAAAGCCCATAGCAGTCTACATTTAATACCACACCCTATATCATTGTAATATAAATATGTAAATAAATAAAAATTTTAAAATTGAATCCCCGGAGAAGTAGGAGTGAAACACTTCAGCCGAAAGATCAGCGGGGATTCGGCATTCAGATTCAGACTGGTGGAAGGCCACAGTTGCTGAGACTTAACGCTGATTTATGGGATTGCAGAGGGATATATTAGTTTGCTAAGTTTATTATTACTATTTACAAAAAATATATATATATATACTTTTTACAAAATTTGATTGGACTTAATTAATATTGTTTCTTCTGATTATATTTAATTGAGATATTTAAGAGTTTTATTTATAAAGATAGATATTGTTATATTTTTAATTTATCAAATTATGAAATATATTTACATTATTCGCTCGAACTCTTTCTTATTTCGTTTAATTAAATTTTATTGTTACCAAATTACAATTGGTTTTGTTTAAAATTTTTAATTTTGTTTAAATTATGAAAGATTATCAATAATTGCTTCTAAAGTATTATTTTCAAGATATTTTAAATAAAAAAAACTATTAAAATTTATAAAACAAAATTGAAATAATTAAAAAATGTCAAGAAAATAGATTTTTTTTTTCAAAAACTGCTACTAAAATAATAAAATCGACAAAATTGATTATAAAGTCCCATACAAACTACAAATAATAATTTAAAAATTAGAAACTACTAATTAATTGCGATGTATAGGCTAAATATGAAATGGTGGATGCGCCGGGTAAATTAATTTATAAAGATAGAAATTATTGTATTCTTATGTTATCAAATTACAAAATATAAATATATTTACATTAATCACTGCATTCTATCCACCATTTCTTATTTTCTTTAATTAATATTTAAATTTAATTGTTAGTAAATTACAATTACTTTTCATTAAGTTTTAGTTGAAACAAAGATAAACTTTGATAGATGCAAAAATAAGAAAACAATAAAATCATTAAACACCTATGAAATATATTTATTTATTGAATTTATAAAAATATTCATTTGTCCATATTTTTTGATAATTTTGTTCAAAATTTTTGTGTGCTATACCAGTACTATTATAGTAATTGATGATATTGAAGCAATTTTTGGGTTTCATGGGATAATTTTATAAAAAAAAAAACTTTATTTTTTCACTCAATTTTTCAGTATTTTCGTTATGAAATTTGCGCGATACGGTGCTTCGAATACGATCGACAACCGTTTTCTTCATTTGGGTACTAGGATGGTAGGGATAGAAATAGGAAATGTATCTTTCCATATCCGCCAATTTGTTCCTTCCTCGTTTGCGCGACTCGGCGCATCGAACACAATCGACATCAGTTTTGTTCGTTTTGATACCAAGATTCTAGGAACAAAAATAGGTAACGTATGCAATTTGATGCTACTAATTTGCGCGACACAGCGCGTCAAATACAATCCACAATTTTTCTGTTCATCTTCATGCCAGGATTCTAGGAATGTGAACATGTTAGATTTAAATTTCCCGCCACTTTGTTAATCGCATTCGAAAACTGTTTTGTTCGTTTAGGTATCTGGATACTAGAAACAAAAATAGGTAATTTGATGTACTAAGTTTGCGAGATTCGTGCACGTTGAACACAATCCACAACTTTTCAGTACGTTTCATGTCAGGATTCTAGGAATGTGAACAGGTTAGATATAAACTTGCCGCCATTTTGTTAGTAACTTTCACGTTGGAGCTCGGAAATAATTCAGTTCCAAAGTGTACGTTTCATTGCCAGGATAATAGGAAAACACGGACGTGGAATAAAGTATTGATTTCTTTGAAAGTGCGCCAAAATACAATATAAGTTTTTAAGTTTGACTTTATTAGGCCTTAAATTTCGCATATTTTGATATAGAAATTATACAAGGAATTAATAAAAGCGATTTGTTTTTTTTTTTAAATTTATTTAAATATTTTTAAACTAATAATAATAATTTATTGGCCAATCATCAATACATAAAAAGAAGAAAAATAAAGTACAATTTATACATAAATAAATTTTAACATACAATAAAAAATATATATATATTAATTAATAGGCTGGCCAAAGGGCTAACGTTTATAAACTATTTTTTCAAAATTAATAAGAATGAAAGTAAAAGTTCTCGAAATCCAGATTATTGTTTATTTAAATTTTATATTTATTCATAAATTCGTATCCAAAAACAATAAAATTTCATAAAGTGCTAATAAACATATAATAACAAATATTATGTAAAATAGAAATAATATTTTTTTATTACATAAATTTTTATTCATATTTTATTTAGCAGAATTTGAGGACTTTGACCTTATCCAACAATAAGCTTTTTAAATATTTAAGTATAATACAATTATTATATTATGCAATGTGAAATAGCTGTTTTGTTTGTTTAGATACCAGGATATTATGATTTACAGGTGAGATATGAATTTGCCTCTAATTGTTAATTAGTGCATATTCTATATGAAAAGGCCGGTATCTTGTGCGAACCGACACAGCCGCTCCGAACATGCTCGTCGACAGGATTTGTTCGTTCAAACATCAGGATACTAGGAACATTAACAGAACAATCAATATATACCAGTATGCTATGAATATAAACATTAATTTTCCATCAATTTATAAGTAACTTTCTTGCTTCAGCTCGGAAAACATTCAGGTCTATCGAGTAGGTTTTTTTTAGCAAGATAACACAAAAATAAAGACGTTCAATAAAACATTGATTTTCTTAACGTCTGAAGAGAATTTTATTCTTTTAAAAATTTACAAATGTAGTAATTTTTTTAAAACATATATTTTATAATTAGTCCGGTTTCAAACAGTGCGCAATACCATTACACTCATAGTACATTTTATATATCTAATTCTGTTCATAAACCGTTTTTGGATTTATATTCGGGAACCGAGTCACTCAAGACCACACGTTTCTATTTTTAACATACTGAAGTACAACTTGGATATTTGGGAATGAATTTAAATTTTTAATTTAAAGCCATATTTAATCTTATATTGATTACATAATAAAAGACAAGAAAATTGCAAATAAAATCTTTATTAATTTCAAGCTTATAATTAAATTTCACTAATGACTTTGATGGAATCGCTGATCTTACAATTGAGATTGCATTTCGTAGATCCGCATTCTTTGCAAGTCTCGAAACACCCATTACATTCAATTTCCATGCAATCACACAACTCATCATCTTCTTCTAACCATTCATATAAGCCCATATCGATCAACATTTTTTCATTGGGTATAAAAAATGGCTTTTCTTTCACCATCACATTGGATACATCTTTCTCCATTCTTTTAGTAACCTCTCCTTGGTAATAGTCATTATCTTCTACTACTTTAGAAGCCTCTTCTGGACAATGATTATTGTCCTCCTCTGCATTAGTAAACTTACATAAAGGATCCTCTTTAGATATGCAGAGATTCGATTTTGAATCCATTACATCACAGACTTGGAGTCTTGAAGATTCCATACAAATAGGCATGTTGTCGTTTGATGACGTGACATTGTTTATTGATAAATATTCGATGGTTGCAATTGAATTTTCATTTTCGGTTCTTCTTAAGATTTCCATAGCTTCATTCACTTCTGATGGAATAGAAGACGTGTCTTTTGTAAAAAAATCCATATTGTTGTGAATTTATAACAGATTAGTTGAATATCACTTGTACTAACTCAGCTGTTGATACCTGAATGGGACAGGAGCCTCTTTATAGCGCTTATAAGCAACTTGAAATGACGCCTACAAGATTTATTACCGTAAATTGGGGATTGAGTCCTGCGTCACGTATTTACGTAAGAGGGATGAATCTCAGCTGGAGACAACTAAAAAAAATACAATTATGATTGAGAGCTAATAAAACAACATGATAATTTCAGTTCCAGATTTTTATAATAAGTCATTGAAAACGTTATAATAGATCATACCTTTAGTCCTTCTTTTACAGGATTGTATACTCATCTCTACCTAAAATCGTTACTTCACGTAAACTTCTATATAAATATGTTATTTTGTAACATATCATAGTTTATACCAATAAATGAAGGTTTTTATGATCACATAAATAAATTGTCAAATTTCTATACTTTTGTTGTAGGCAACTAGAGATACTGTAATAATCAATAACGCGCATTTGGATGTCCTTGAGTCACCATTTACGTAGTTGTATATACGCCAATCAGAGCTGTAAGTATTAGCTCCACACATACGTAATATCCAATGAATTTGAATGAAAATTCAAACAAATCGGCGGCAAATCTACCTCTTTCTCTTCCTAGTATCCTTGTATCACAACGGATAAAATATTTGCGGAGCGCGCCACCATTTAATGGGGAAATCGAAATTAGTAAAAAGTTGAATGAAAAAATGAATTTCGATACAACTTTTTAGTAAATTTCCATTAAACTAAAGTAAAGTTTATAAAGCATGTATTAAAAATTGTATTTTCTAATCAAATTACAAAAATAACACATGTTTCTGTAAAATAAAAAACGTTTATTTCTATTAAGACAGTTGATTTATGAACAAAAATAGTAGAAAATGCTTAAAATTCATAATAACTTTGATTAATAATAAAAGATTTGTGATTGAAAGTTTGGTTTTAGTCAAATTAGTTTTATTTGTAAGATAGAATAAAACTACACTTTTCATTTAAGATAAAATTATTTATTCTAATATATTTATTTGATTATATTAAAAAATTGTAAGTATTTGATATTAATATATAAGAAATATTATTAACAAATCTTGATTTTAGAAATACAAAGAGAAAATGTCATTATTTAACAGTTTCATATACATTGATATAATTACATATATTGGAACATCAGGATTCAAATCCAATGTTGTAAACAATACTTTAAGAATATGCATAATCATGGTATAACATTAGTTAACAAGTAATTTATATATTATGAGACAATCAAGAACTAAGCAATTCACCAAGCACATACAAACTTTGTCTCTTTCTGCATTATTTTGTCTTTTGTCTAATTTCAATTTGTTTCATTATTTCATAATAAAGTTAATATTTTAATTTTATTACCTCTAATATTTGAATAAATGCTTCATATTATTGGATAAGAGTCCTTGCATTTCATGCTAAATACTATTGGATATTTTTACTATTTGATATTGTTCCAACTACCACAATTATACGAAGATAAGTATTATGGAACACAATTCTCGAACATCGTCGTTTCTCGAGTCACAAGGTAGAATGTTTTTATTTCCTTTCTCTTCAGTTGAAATTTTAAATCCTGTAAAATATAAAAATTATAAAACTTTGAATAAAAATATGATCCAAAAATGTGTTTACCACAATTGCGATGAAGCTACGTATTTTGGAATTGGAGACGTCTTGCTTTGAAGAAACACATGGAGAGTAGAAGGAAGTGACTTTGAATTTAATAATTCGGGTCACAATTAAACTCTTAGAATTTGTAATTTGGAAGCCTGTAAAATATAAAAATTAGAAAAGACGATTTTAAAATATTAACAAGAATCAAAGTAAGCTTAACACTTTGTGTGATAGTGGTTTCACCATGGGACCACATAAAGAGTAATTATTTCCAAGCTTTTTAATTTCCAGTGGAACCAAATGCTTTTTCAAAAATTTGATCTTCCATTCGTAAAGTATTATACATATTTTAACTTAATTTATCAAAAAAAATTGACAGTTTTGACAAAATTAAGTTGGGCCACTCTTTGTGGTATATTTCACCATTTGTCTAGAAACTTATCCACTAGTCACAATGAAGAAACATGTTTTACCATAATTATATGAAGACGAAACAACTTTCTTCAAAATCTAATACTTGTGTTTGAATTTCCTCCGTAAACTTCTTCAGTTTTAAATTTGGAAGCCTGTAAAATATCGAAATTAGAAAAGGTTTATTAATTGTAAATTAATAATAATATAAATAATAAGATCTAACCTAATTTTGTAACAACGCTTAATTGTTTTTCTTTCAACGTTCTGTAACACGAGTGCTTCGTGTATGAAAAAAATACAAATGTAAAAAATCTTCAAAGTCGGGAAGATTCAAGGCGCCACTTCCATTTATTGAGAGGAATAACTCTTATAACTACTTCCTACTACTACTTCCTTATGATCAGCAAACTTGTTCTCCGACGGTGGGCCTTGGCTCCTCTAGAGCACCAACACCGTCCTCTTGGAGCACACAAATATATATAAAAAATCTTCTCAACTGGAGACCTCGACCTTCTCTCTTCGCGGTTCGATCCGGTCTCCCAGAAATTTTGGAAGCACCGTGGACCGTAGTTGCTGCGTTGTCTACTTTACCACGTTACAGTTCAAATGTAGGAAACACAATGCAATGAAATATTTAGAATGCGTAAATATGTAAGAAACTGAGTTATATTAGCAAGAAAACAATGTAATCACGTTGACCTTCATTAACATATAAATAACGTGACTATTGTTTGGGAATTGTGGTACATGGAAATCAATACAGAACCTTACCCACATGCATTCCTAATATCCTGTTACCAAGTAGGTTGTACTAGACTTTGCCTTAAAAAGGAAGGGTACAAATGTTGCATCCACAAACCTCTTTCTCTTCCTATTACCCTGGTAATACAACGGACAAAACAGTTGCCGAGCGTGACTCGATGTTACGGGAAAATCGATTTTTTTTTTCAATTGAATGAAAAAATGAATTTCAATAAAACTTTTTAATTGAATTCAATTAAACTAAAGTCATGTTTATAAAATATCTATTAAAAACTGTATTCTCTATGGAAACAGTCGATTTATAAACAAAACAAGTAGAAAATGCTTAAAATTCATAATAAATTTTATTAATACAATATATTAGTGAAAATAAAAGAATGAAAATAAAGTTTAGTTTTTTAGTCATACTAGTCTTATTTGTAAGATAGATATAATTGAGCTTAGAAGTTAGTTTTAGAGTAAATTATTAATTTTAATAAAACTATACTTTCAATAATGACCAAATACTATAGTTAACATTAATTAACAGATATTAACAAATAGTCTCTATTATATAACATAGTCAAGAATTAAGGATCCAAGGCCAGAAATCCATTTGCAATCTCTGTCTAATCCAGCTTTAATTTGTCTTGTTTCCTTGTTTTCTTTGAAATACAGTTGTAAATCCTTAATTTCCAAAATTAACAGATGCATTTTGTATAATCCATATGCAAAATGAAATAAAGATAATATACAAAGGTAAAAACTTAAAAATAAAAGATAAAAAGATAAAAGCTTAAAAATATACTCACAATTTTGGTTTAAAATTTCCATGATTCTTTGGATTTGAATTATGTCTCGTAATTCTTGTGTTATTTTTCCATTATATTTCCATTATTTACGGTAAAACTAAAACTATAATAAGAATATAAATATAAAGAAAATGTGAATTGCTTTGACATTTTTTATTTGTACCTTATTATTAGTAGAATTTCTAGGGCCGCATTAAGATTATCGTAGGCCCTAATCATCAAATCTATTACTTCCAGCATTTGTATTTATTAAACTTTAACAACAAAATATATATTGTTGAATCTTAATTCCAATATTTTTTCGTGGGTCCCAAAAATGCATGTGAGTCCACTATATTCAAAATATTCTTTAGACTATCATTATTTGCAGAATCATTATTTTTTCAAGTATAAATCCATCTAATTCCAGCCACCTGTAATTAGAAATTACATCAATGATCATCCTTTAATATTTTAACTTTATTCTTACCATTATTATATTCACATAAATAACTTGTTTATATAAAAAGATTCATCATAAACTAATTGTATATTACACATCATTATTAAGTTATTAGTCGTTCTTTTTAAATGAAAGGATACATTTTATCATACCAAATAGTTTATATTACATAAATCCTTAGTTATTCCTTTAAAACTGAATATTTTCATTGTGGGCTCCAAAAATTATCACTGGCACAATTATATCCACTATTTTAGTATAAAATGTACATAATCTTATACATTAATATGTCGATTATTTAAGTTGTACCTAAAACCATAATAAAATTATAAATACAAAGAAAATTGTCTTCAATTAATTATAAAAATAATAATAATTGCTTGAATATATTTTTTTTATTCTTACCTTATTATATATAGAATTTCTACTGTCCATTCAAATTATTATCTTGTTCACAGCATGGAATAAATTATGATATATTTATAATCTAAAATTATATATTCACGAAGAAGAAATCCATTATATCCAAAAGCATATTCTTTAGATTTAGATTATCATTATATGTAGAATCATCAAATTTTCAGGTACAAATCCATCCAATTTCTGCTAATCCAAGATAATATGAATTAACCTGTAATTAGAATCTACATAAAATATTATCCTTTAATATTTAATATTCTTACCATATTTATAAGCAGATTTTCTTTAATATAAGTAAATCCTATTCACATACATAACATGTTTAGATTAAAAGGCTTAATCATAAACTAATTGTATATTACACATTATTATTAAGTTATTAGTAGTCCTTTTTAAAGGAATGGATGTATTAAATACATTTTCTCTTTCCAAATATTTTATTCTACAAAAATTCTTAATTATTACTTTAAAAATGAATGTTCTAAAACACCTATTTTTTTTACTTATAAGAACTTAATTACTCGAAGGATTAAATATTATTATTATTAATTTAATAGTCGTCCTTTTTCAGAAGAAAGGATGTAGTTAATATATATTTTTCTTACAAAAATCCTTAATTATTACTTCAAAATTGAATATTTTAAGACACGTTAAAAAATACTTGTAAGATGTTACAGATCAACTTAATTACTTGAAGGATTAAAATTACTATTTTAATTAAATGTAAAAATAATATTAATTATTATATAACTTTTGCTATGGTTTAGGACAGAAAAGTAATAAATAAATGTAATGAATTTTATCATTAATAAAGCATTAATAAAATAGAATAATTACAATTCACGTCACATAACTAAGCACTAATGATATTACACTACATATTATAACGCAATGAAGATTAGCAAAATTAGGAAGTTGTTAAAATGCGAGGTAATTTGCTGAAGCTTTTAGAAACATGTAAACAGTAATATTATTTACATAGGCAACCTGACGGACGTCCAGAAAATCAATAATTCGCAATAAGGACAGTCCAAGTTCAAGGTTATAAAAGTCAATTATAAATATTTAAAACAGAAGCACGAATTGATTGAGAAGCAAATTTAATTGGAAACCAAAAAATAATGATTAATTTTTTACCAGTTTCAGCATTTTGTTTTTTTTTAGTAAAATAAAGGTAGGAATTCTGAATTTAAAAAATTGGACACCTATGATTGATTCTTTAAACTATATAATTATATTTGTATTATTGCAATTATTCTTAATTTCCAAATTAATATATGTTTTTTTTTCACTTACTTTTCCAAATAAGTACACAAAATGAGTTGCAGCAAATTATGTTTATCCAAAGACATAAATAATAAGACAACAATAATCATGATAATCAATAGAAATAATATTTAATTAATTTTTTTTCAATTAATTCTACTTTTTCCATATAACAAAAAAGTAAGAATTAATTAATTTTATAGACTTTATGTTTAAAATTTGAAAATTTCTCTAGTGGTGAACTCTAAAGCTTATATCGATTAATCATCCTTCGCAAAATCCTGCTTTCCTATTAAACGTGAATCATATTGGGAACTTCTGAACATCCAATGAATTTCAACATTGCTTATTTATATAATTACAAAAGATATATTTCATAATACACAGGTACACAGGTTCTTATGTGCTTAAAACGTTTAATTTTTTGATTCAGAATTTGAATAAGATACGTTTAATATATTTTTGTTTTGAAATATGAATGAAATCAGAATTTTGTTACATATTAATTTTATTGAAATCAGATAATAAGCATTGACCTCATTTCTTTTATTCAAATCAATCAATAATATATTTTACATTGTTGTCAAACCTTCAAATGTTCACGGCATTTGGGAATAATAACTACCTGGATAACAAGAGTTTGAAGAGTTGTCCTCAAGTCGACAGCTAAATGAAAAGTTACCTATTTCAACTTTGTGCTCTCCTAATGTACCGAAGGTGTTACCAAGGGATTATTTGAATGTTAAACTTACATAATGCTTATGAAAATATCTATTAGTGAGTATACAATGAAAGGGGTGTACTGAGTCATTATATTACAATTTTTTGTCAAAATGTATGGGTTTTGTATTTTATTTGTGTACAGTTATTGTAGCTATTCATTATTTTATCCTAAACCTGATAGTTAGACATATGATAATTTTAATAACACAGTTAAGTAAAATACTTTTGTAAATTGAACCGGTCAAGCTGGAGGAAACCCAAAGAAAGTTGTTTGTAAAAATAAATAGTTACTATTTTAAACAAGGATCATCAACATATTTAGAGTGAAGAGCCTCTTAAAAATGGCTTTTATCTGTTAAACAAAACTTTTTTTAATAATTTAGTATATTTCGTTTTCTCATCTTCTTTTTTCTTTAAATATTCTTATTTTATTAAAATCTTCCATATATATTCTTTGAGAAGAAAGAAAAAAATATGTTCACAATATATTCTGATTGGTACATGAAATGGACAGCGACATCTAGTAATAAACTCATCTAATAATCATGTGTAAACAAGTATAGTTTAGAGAATTTACGTTACAAGAATTCCTTATAGAGTAGTAGGAGACTATAGGTGATAAGAGGCTTTAGTTACACCTTGAAGTCATAGGCGTACAATATAAAAGTATTTAGTTTAAATGTATTTTCAATATTTTTTGTACAACAATCGTTATAACTGCTCAATAAAATATTAATTATAAATCATATTTTAAACGTTTATACAATCCTTACGTAAAACTGATAATTTAAGGTCAATACAAATTGTTAATACATTTTGGAAAAATATTAACGTATGCCAATGCTTTAATCCAAACCCCCACCACTTTATTTTATAGATTAAGTTTACTCTTCCAATTCCTGACAACCTACTAAACTATACTCAAAAACAATGCTGACAACTTTGGAAATCCATCAAATATGTAAACAGCGAAATTAGACCTTATTAAATTTAGGTATGGTTTACAGATTTTACGTTACAAGAATTCCTTATAGAATAGTAGGAGACTATAAGAGATAAGAGGCTTTAGTTACACCTTGTTCATAGGCGTACGATATAAAAGTATTTAGTTTAAAAGTATTTCCAATATTTGTTGTACAAAAATCGTTATAACTGCTTAATAAAATATTAATTATAAATCACATTTTAAACGATTATACAATCATTAGATAAAACTGATATTATAACGTTAATAGAAATTGTTCATAGATTTAGGAAAAACCATTACGTACGACAATGCTTCTATACAAACCCCCACTATTTAGTTTCATAGTTTAATTTAACTCTTCCAATTCCTGACAACCTACTAATCCATATTCAAAATCAATGCTGACAACTTTGAAAATCCATTAAACTAAGAAAATGTAGATAAAAAATTATTAATATTTTATTTAATCCACACCTTAATCAAAATGTTATGACTTTTAATATTTTAGCTAATTTTATATTAAGACAAAAACATTAAATAAACTCAGGACAATGTTTTTACCAAATAAATTTATATTTTTAAATATTTGTGCGAAACCTTGCATAGCACGGGTAATCCAATATCCCGAACTTTTTGAAACAAGCATATATAGAAATAAACCTCACAAAAAATAGCTTGATCATATAAAATATAATGTTATTTTTTTTTAAATTTATTTTTATTAGTTTCTTTTGAAATTTTCAAACCGGATTATAGTAAATCCGGACTGATCGAAGCAGAGGTATATTGCTGTATAACTTTTGAAGACCAAAAATCAAATAATTAGGAAAATGTAGAAAAAAATGCAAGTGAATTTTTATAGTTTTATATATTACACAATTTTAAATATCTAAATGTGATCAATTCCTCAGAATAAAGTTATAATATAATATTAATTAATTAATTTATATTTAACTTTTCAGTTCAATTTATATAAGAGCTCATGCAACTCAGTTCTTTTGTGGTCCTTAGATCTTGTAACGTGAGTAAATATCAACAGGACAACAAATTTTTAATTTTATTTTAAGTACAATTATAAAAAAACTTATATGTTTATAAGTCCTTTCGTGGTCCTTGCGTCTTGTTTTATGAGTAGACATCAACAGAAAGACTCATTCAGTTAAAGTATTTCAATTATATAAGAGTTTTATTTTAATATTTATACTTATACAGCTTAGTCCTTTCGTTATCCTTAGGTTTTGTATCGTAAGTGGATATAAATAAGATAACAATCTTTCAATTCTATTTGTATTTATTTATGTTATATTATTATTTATAATCCTGCGACTGAATCTTTTCATAGTCCTTGTCTCTAGTATTGTGAGTAGACATCAATAGAAGGACGATCTTTCAGTTTAAATATTTAAATTATATAAGAGTTTTATTTTAATATTTATACTTATGCAGCTTAGTCCTTTTGCTGTCCTTACGTTTTGTATCGTAAGTGGATATCAATAAGACAACAATCTTTCAATTCTATTTCTGAATATTTATTTATATGTTATATTATTATTTATAGTCCTGCGACTCAATCATTTCATAGTCCTTGTCTCTACTACTGTGACTAGACATCAATAGAAGGATGATCTTTCAGTTTAAATATTTAAATTATATAAGAGTTTTATTTTAATATTTATACTTATGCAGCTTAGTTCTTGCATTGTCTTTAGGTTTTGTATCGTATCGATATAAATAAGAAAACAATCTTTCAATTCTATTTGTATTTATTTATATGTTATATTATTATTTATAATCCTGCGACTCAATCATTTCATAGTCCATGTTTCTAGTATTGTGAGTAGACATCAATAGAAGGACGATCTTTTTATAATCCTGCGACTCAATCATTTCATAGTCCTTGTCTCTAGTATTGTGAGTAGACATCAATATAAGGACGATCTTTCAGTTTAAGTATTTAAATTATATAAGAGTTTTATTTTAATGATTATACAATCAAGTTCTTTCGTGATCCTCATAACTGGACATCAATATGATGACGATCTTGAATTTCTATTTTATTTACTAGGACATCAAAAAGTTGACGATTTATTTGTCTTAAATGTAGATAAATATCCTCGGTACTTTAAATATGGTATTTGCAAAGGTTATGAAACTACATCTTTTTTCAGTAACGACGATTAAGATTGGTCAATACTCTGATCTTCACATCCA
Organism: Nicrophorus vespilloides; assembly: GCF_001412225.1. Taxonomy (NCBI): domain Eukaryota; kingdom Metazoa; phylum Arthropoda; class Insecta; order Coleoptera; family Silphidae; genus Nicrophorus; species Nicrophorus vespilloides. The sequence goes on from NW_017099646.1 coordinate 253,019, forward strand.
TCTTCTTCATCAAGTTACATCATATCATTAACTTAATTCCCTTCAATCATTATCTAATCTGCAATTTAAGTTTTTAGTTACATCAAATATTTGTCAATTCAAACATTACTTACATAATACATCCTTGGAATTTGATGTTTTATTTAAACAATCCTTATGAAATCCTCCATCTTTCTTAGTATTTGTTGTCTTCTTTTGTATCAAGATTTTCAAATGAGTATGTTAATTAGTTTTCAACTTGTATAATTACTTTAATCCTTCCTTAAATATATTAGAGTTTCGTTATATATATAAAATCGTTATTCACAGTGAATTCCATTTTTCTAAAAAATTAAAAATGTATTAGAGAGCATTGATTCTTGTTTAATCCTTAATAGAAATAAGATTTTTTTGCAACTCACCTTAGTTAAATGTTCTTACATTGCCAATGTTTTTCTAACCTCGTTTTGCTTTATAACCCTTTTTTAATGTTGTATAAATTTTCCTCGCAAAAATCGAACTAATGTACAAGAAAATATAGGAAATCCTCGTAAAATTTATTAGATTCAGTGTATGAAATTTCGGTATATCAGCAATTGTAAATTGCAATAGCCGTGACTCAAGCTTTGTTATTACGTCAAACTCAACGAATTAGGGCTAGAAAATCAATAATAATACACGAGACTTCTCAATATTTCTACTATCCTAGTACGTAATGGTACAGTATAGACCGTTCTTGCATTTTAGCCTCTCTAAAAGCAACAAGTGGAAAAGTAACAATTCTGAGTGATATCAAGTCTTATTTTATTGTCCATAATTTATATTTATTAAACTTGTTTCTTTCATTAGTTTTAATAAATAATTTAGTAAGAAATTTAAATCCTTAATAAATAGCCATTTTTTGCATACACTTGTCACTGCTTTTCATACATTTGTTACGTCTTTGGCGGAGGAAAATCAATAACTTACCTCCACATTTTCCTATTTTCCTAGTGGAAAAGGGTACACAATAAATAGTTCTCTGGTTCAATTCAGAAACCGGACGGAAATGAGATTTTACGCTGTTTTGTGCAAGCAACAAGTTTGTATATAATCCAGTTAAAAAAAATGATAAAACAAGATTTTGTTTTCAATAAAAGACGGAAATAGGTCAATTACACTTTGTAAACTATTCATTATTTATTTATTGTTATGATTATATATGCTTTAGTACTGCTTTAATATTTTTTTTTCTTGATATATTTGTATCTTTTACGAAATGCATTTTTATATGTTCTTATGTAAAACTAACATAAATTTCTATTACATAATAATATTTGAAATTATTCAGATGTATGTGATTTTAATGTGTTTCTCATGTGATCAAAATTGATTTCCCCCAATGTATATTCTGTCTTTTATAATAAGTTATTGCAAAATATATTGAAATTTCAAGTTAATATTAGTTTCACTTATATTTGTATTTTAACAATTGTTTTTGTGAGGCTTTTTGAAAGCTGTTCCTATTTAATCCCCATGTTTGTTGATATATGGAATTGTATTAATACCCCTTATTGTTGATATTAACCTAGTGCGAAATCATACACGATAAACCGTTTCAGGGATTTGCTTAATCCAAAATTTGGCATAAGAATAATCAAATTATATAATAAAGGGTGTCCCAAAATTAACTTGCCAATTGTTCATTTTGGGACACTCTTTATAAGCTTCTTAGAAGCTGAAACAACCAACGCTTTCCATTAAGTTATACACAATTTAATTGGACAATGCCCTTTTTTATATTTTGTAATAAGTTTGTAATGCAATAGGCAACTGGACATACTTGAATTAATCAATACTTTACTTTTACCGAATGGAACCGAATGCTTTTGGACGTCGTGCCACGTGGAAATTTCAAGTAAATTCGCGGTAATTCATTATTTGTTTTCTCTAACATTTTATGATTTCCTGTTAGGAAAACGCTAAATATTTTCCATTAACAAATTTCGCGAAAAATCAATACTTCAATTAATTACCTACTTTTGTTCCTAACATCCTGGTGTAAAAACGAAGGTAACAGATCCCAACGCGTCTCCTAATCATAAAGCAGCACCAAAAGCGTTCGTTTAACGCGTAGACACAATTCGCTTACTTACGTGATGCGATCAATAATACCCATATGAATATACACAACGTTCGTACGAACAACGTACACTTACTTTCTTGATAATGTCTTCAAATACTACAATGCAATCAAGTTAACCCGCGTGTAAGAAAAATTAATGCTTCATCCTACTACTGTTTATTTATGTTTTCCTGCCATCATATAGGATAGACCCGAATATTGTCCGAGGATGGGAAAGAAAGTTTTAAAGAAATTGGTAACGTTTTCACCTACTTATGTTCCTGTAATTCAAGTATCACAACGAACAGAAAAGTCGTCGCGAATGCTCGACACTCAAGATATGGAGAATATTTTCCATGCTCGATCTTGTCCACCGAGTCGTGCAAACTAATATCAAATATTACCTACTTTCATTCATATTATCCTAGTACTCAAACGAACAAAACAGATATCGAACATGCTCGACGCGCAAATTCCGATATTAACTAATCAATCAGTGACTAAGAAACTAACTGACCAGTAAGATGACATATAAATAATTAATCAAAACTTATCTGCTTCCTTCATTGTACATACTCATTTGTTATTTTATATTGTTTAGATTATGAAACAGTATTTTTTGACATGAAATGCATTAATTAATATACATAAATATTTGAAATTTTAATATTAAATTCATTTCATTCAATTACAAAAATAATTCAATTCAGTTAATTTACATAAAGTTGCTACATTTGTTAAATTATTATAAATATATTCAGGCAGATCAATAAAAATTTGTATATAAATATTATTCCCGGGAAACGGGAATTATAAGATGAAATTTCCCGGGAAGTTAAAAAAATTGTGAGAAATTCGATAGCCCCAATTAAAATGAATATAAAAATGCATATTTTTTGTATTATTATAAGAAATAAATAAATAATATTGATAAAAATATCTCTTGGTCTTTTCTAGCGATAAATATGAAATATCTTGTAAGAAACATAATCAATTGATGCCGGAGTCTCGAATACGCAATCACAGAAAAATATACAAAGTTAATGTGCTTATTGTCTTTGCGTTGTTGTTATCGCAAATACAAAGGCTATGCGTTGAATTTGATTCGGAAATTTATCAGTGCTGGATAGTTTATCAGGTGATTTCATAGGAACTCCAATTGCATAGGATAAGATTGTTTGGTAGAGGTAGCAAAAGACTAATCAGTTTTATAGTAGCGAGTGTGCGAACAACATCATGACTGAGTATAGACATAGCATTGGTTCTACCGACAATTACAACACTTATTTTGAATGGGAAAATCGCTCCTTCAAAAAACCACAGTAAGTAAACTCTATTTAAAATTCGATTCTTGTTATAAATACCTCGCTTAGTCCGGCTTCTATCAGTCTAGATTCACTACAAAAACTTGCAAAGCAAACTAAATTTTCATTTACATACAAAATAGAGACAATTAGAAAACAGCAAAGTTAGGATCTGTATTTTACAGTACGACCTCGTTTAGGATAAGTTTACGACAGGCACTAAATTAAATCTTTTATTATTATTTTTACTGTCGGGATTTCGAATGTTGGGATTTTGATTGTCGGGATTTCGATTGCCACCGCAATAACAGCATGATACTAGTATAGAAGATACACTATTAAAAAGATTAACTAATTTCATTTGGGTCTTTGGAGATCTTCAATATGCTCTCCGATGTAACTAGTATCATGCATTTACATATAGTAAATAGGTAAACTTAGGCGCGGTATACACGTTACATCAAATCAGCGTTAATAGAGGAAGCGCTAAACGAGGTTTACTGTACATTATGAATATGTCTACTTTTATCAATATTTTAGAATATTATAATATGTTTTTAATTAATGAATTTAAATTAATTATATTTTTCAGAAGCAATAAAAACTTGAAATACATGACCAAATTATATAACATGGAGTACAGTTTGAATTTTTCCCTGGAAAAAATAAAACATTTCTTGGGAAATACTAACTCTATATGTTTGTCATTTGAAATAAAAGATTTTTTTGTCACTTTCAATTTTCTATGATTTTCTTTCATCTTACAAAATTTTGTAGATTAATAATATTTTTTTTCACTACAAATTTGTGTATAAAATTATTACTAGTAACTACTCAAGTCTTATATTCAAGTACTAAGTTTTTTTTTGTGATTTTTTTTTTAAATTTCAAACTATGCACTGATTGAAGCTGGACTATGTGAATTACTATACTTATATTTGGTTAAATTGCATATGATTACTTTATACCAGGTTAAAATTCAGAATCATCAAGTCTGAAACTGATCTGACCCAAATTACAAAGGACCACACCAAACCATACGTGATGTTCATCATTGATGGTAAGTATTGCGTAAATCGTAGATTTACCTAATTTTTTTTAACGTTTTCAGATAATCCTTCACCAACTCCTCCAAAAAGGCGAAACAAGTTAACAAGATTCTTTAAGAAAATCATGCGTAAAATAAAAAGGAGAAACTAACAATTTTAAATCTCAGAATTATCATAAAATAATAATCATCAGTATTTTCAACAAGTGAAGTATTTATATATAGGCAACTCTTGTATCTTCAATTTAAATTCAAATTAACAAACTGTATATTCAAAAGTATACCTTCAACATTCATACTTCGACATTATTTTAAAACCATATAGCAACACACGATAAATGACAAATCATGTTACGCACGTGTTAACTCAATTAAATTAAATTGCATAATGCAAGTTTAATGGAAATTGCACAATCTTTGCATTACGATTCATAATAATAATAATAATCATAAAGTATTTTTATTATAATAACGTTACAAGATGAAAAACAAATTTAATTCTCAAAGAAAATGTGAAATTAATAGTGATTTTTTATTCAAAAAAATGATATTTGAGTTATTATATTCTATAATTAAATTTCATAACAATAAAGTCAATTTCAAATGAACATTTTAAAAAGGAAAAACAACTTTAATGCTTCCAACTAAATTTCTACGTAATATCATTACAAATTGTTGTTTTCAAAGTTATTATAGTTTTTAATTAAGTATAAATGTATCTTTGTTAATTATATAATAATATTAGTAAAATATGTATGCTAATAAAATTTGTAATTTTTCAAATCTTATTCATTCTCACACCTAAAATATTTGAATTTCAAATTCAAAATTAATTTCAATTTCAAATTAATGTATACACTTGTTTTAATAAATTTCCATGATATTTGTGTCGTATTTGCTATATAAGTACAGTAATACATCACGTTGTGCGGCTTTTTATTCAATTTCTACAGCTCATAGCAGGCGACTCGATGACAGATGTAAGTTCATGGTTGATGATGTAATTATCTTAAGGAGTTGTCGAGAAATTTAAGCAAAACTGAAAAAACTGAAAAAAAACGTCGTTTCTCTGTTACGTATAGATTGTTAAGTAACTTTTGTTACATAAAAAGATGCGCATTTATTACCTGCACCTGATATGCAATATAATTATAAAAAAGTTCATTAGTTTTCGAGGTCGAGGTCATAGCAGGCGACTCGACGACAGTACGAAGATGTAAGTTGACTCATTGGAAAGGTGAGATAACTGAAAAACTGTAAAAACTGAAAAAAAAGTTCTACAGCTCATAGCAGGCGACTCGATGACAGCATAAAGATGTAAGAAGGCTCGTTGGAATGGTGAGATATTCACAATAGTGAATTTTGAAAATTCTAAATTTCTAAATAAAAATATATTTGGAAGAGTAAATTTGTATATATTTTAACTGAAATCTTCGATGAAAATTATTTAACAAAAATTTGAATAACGATTTTTCTTTGTTTGTTGTATATTTTTCTTGATATTTCTTCTTAAGAAGTAAATTAAGTTTTAATGTTTACATCTCATTTTATATATATATAAAAAAGTAAAGATCTTTATTATAAGTGGTACACTTAATGCAACATGTATTTCAATAGTGCTAATGGGGTTATCTATATAGATCATTGAAACCATTAACACTGAATTTTTTTTATTATTCTCTTGAAGGTTAACGATCAAAAATCAAACAACTTACGCTGATATAAAATAGAATGAGTGTCTTCTGTCATAACTAGTACAAACATGATGATCTATAAATGATTTTAAGTAAGCAACCCTTAAATTGAATGTAAATGACATATGTCAAATTGATAATATGATCAAAATATTTCTCTAAAGTCAAGATTTCATTGGTGAAATATTTTATCTGTCACAGATTGACAGTGACAGATTTTATTTGATTAAACTACTAATCTGTATTTGTATAATGTCAATCTGTCCTCAGATAAGTTTTTGATACTTTTATGTTAAAAGTAACTTTAAAATTGATTGCAAATGACATATATTGATCAAAATATTGATCAGTATTTCTCTATTGCGTTAAAATATAAATTGTATTTCAATAATGTCAATCTGTCATCAGGTAAAACTTAACAATTTATGTAATAATTCTATCAACATCACTGAAAGAAATCAATAAAAAAGGATTCAATAAGATAATTGCTAAATAGATGTTTTCTAAATATAGTAATTAATTATACAAGTATTTAAATGAGCGTTTCTTGGGGAAATACGTTTGAATAGGAATACAAAAACTTAATCTTCAATTAAAACTAAATAACTTCGTAATAATAAAAAAACAGTACAAATAATTGCTGTTGATTAACGTATTTTGATGTAACAAAACTGTTACAATAGGTACCAAGGTTGACCACAATTTCCTGAAGTTCACTGAACAAAAAAAATCACATTGTATGCAATTACATAATCTATATTCATTTGCTGTTTGGTAATCTGCTGTATCGGACAAATAGTTTCTTGCTGGTGTAGATTTGACAAAGCGTTTACGTCATTTGCTATTGCCTACATGGAGCTAAGTTTTCTTTCACCTTGATAATTAAAATAGCTGTTGAATTCAAATTAATTGTAACTAGTTTAGTTGTACTATTGATTTTTTTAACCTTTTTACATAACAAGTAATGGTTGTTATGTAAACGATTATCAAAAGTTCTAAGTAAAACTAATCAAAGCTATACCAGTGTTTCTCAACATTTACCGCACACCTAACATATATATTTCTAGCTATACTTATAGTATTATACCAGTTCTTCACTTTGACACAAGATGACAGCTGTCATTTCGTAACTAAACGTATTTGTTTGCAGTTGTACTGTGACCCTATTGCTAAGAGATTTTCACCAGTTCATCACTTTGACACAAGGTGACAGCTGTCATTAAAAATGTTTAGGTTGAGAAATACTGCTTTAAAAAAATCAGAGAATCAGTTTTGGTTGAAAAAAATTGTCCATAAATTTGAAATAAAAGTTAGACTTTAAATTTGTTTAAAAATATTAGTTTTTATATCAAAATGTAATTTTCATTTGTAAAATCCATTTTTTTTTAAATTTCAAAAAATATTTTGAATTACACTAATTGATCTTAT
>NW_017099647.1:0-891 GCF_001412225.1 Nicrophorus vespilloides
AAACATATATAATATTTTTTTTACTTCATAGCTACTTTTATAAATAATGTATATGTCTTTATATTATAATATAGTATAATGTAAGTAAATAGGTACTTTTCATTTCATGAACCCCCAAATTTTTTTTTCGCTGACGTAGACCTCTTGCAGGTTGTTATAGACCACTTTAGGAATCACTGATATAGAACAAGCCCTCACGTAGGGCTACTTTTATTAACACTCTGTACAATTAATTAAGAATTTTTTTTTATAACTATATCTATTAACCGCTAAAATGTAATGGCTCAAAGAGCTTAAGCTCGCAAAAAGCCACAAAACTAACCAATGTAATAACTCTGTAACACCCTAAACATAATAAAAAGAATTTAAAATTGAAATTGAAAAAAATGTAGGAGTTTCTAGAAAGACGACGGTTGGTTGTCCCATCGCCCTGGACACGATCATCTTGCAGAACCTGTGTTCGCTGATTTCAGCGACGGTAATGTCCAGGTTTATTTCTATTTAGCTTGAACTTTAATATGTTTTTTTTTCCGATATTATGTTTCGTCACTGTCCTTTTTTTGACGAATTCTCATAAAGTATGTTTTATATGTCTTCTACTTGAAATTACAACGTTAAATTTTGAACAACTACGTATATATTTACAGTTTATATACAACATGACAATTGCATTTATTTTAAAGATTGTACAATTTTAACAAAATTATTTCAAACTTCCATTAATAATTAAGATTTAAATAATAAACATCATATGAGTCGTTATTTTACAAAGTGATATAAGTCCACAGTTAAAATTTACAAAAATTATTTTTTTCTTTGGATTTCTTTTCAAACTAAAACCCTTAAATTAATATCACTTTCTAAAATATCAATGTTACAAAAAGACTACAT
>NW_017099647.1:915-11900 GCF_001412225.1 Nicrophorus vespilloides
TGAATCCGGACTAATCGAGGAACCAATTAGAATAGAAATAATAAATTTACAATTATTATTATATAATATTTAGAAAGCTTCAAATGTATTCTATAGTAATTAATATAATATAATATAATTAATTTATTTTGATTATAGCTGAGAGTATTGAAATTATAAGTAGGAATAGTTTAAAAGTTTAACAAAACTGTGACAGCTGGTTTACGTTTGTATGGACATAAAACAGAGAGAGAGAGAGAGAGAGAAAAGCACCGAAAGTGTAATATATAATTCGCAATCTTCGGAATCCGTGACTGTCAATTAACCGTGACTTTATCCGACGTGAGATCTGCTGTTTATTCGCGAAATGTCCATATGCAGTTAGATAACGTCGTTAACCGAACGTGCATAAAACAGTGTGTGTGTGTGTGTGTCGTACGTTTGTTGATTTTTTCTCGTTTTCTTTTCATTACAGAAAACCTTGTTACAGATATGCATCTAAAGAGTGCAACTAAAAAAAAAAAGCATGAAACTTTCCATTTGAACATGTTTTTCCTTTACTCAGAACTTGGTTGGTGTCAATCAACGCACGATTTGATTACCAATATGAATTTCAAGAAGTCGAGATTTAGAGAATCCAATAAATTTTAATTTTATCGTTACATAAAATGTATTGGATTCTCGAAACTACAACATTCGTAGATTTACATATTATGTATGTTAGGCTACTGTATTTTGAAACGAAAAGAAAGAAAGAAATCAATTAATTTTATTTCGATTCGTCTTGTGATGAAAAGCAAATGATATTCAAGCAATTGATTAATTCAATTAAATTGCAGATAATTAATAAACAAGTGTGTAATGCAGTTAACCTTAATTAGAATCCTTCGGTGTTGAGCGAGAGGAAGAGAGGCATTCGAATAATAGCATCATTATCCAGTCTTGAGGCCTCTGCTAATGCGCATCTTCAGAGAATCGTGAGACGAAGACGACAACAAAAGCGATAATGAAACGGGAAAACAGAAACAAAAAGAGAGATATTTTTCTCTTCATCTCGACGTTACAAATAATTCCCGGCAATTAAAACTTTTTCGCAGACCGCTTTCGATTAACATAAAATTACATTCGAATCGTGTATGCATTATCGATTTGCCGCAATGTCTCGCATTAAACATCGATGTACGTTGTATGTATTACAAATTACGGACGGGATCCTCTTTTGTCTGTCGTCGTGTGCGTTTTCTTTTGTGCTAATCCGCTTTGCATTTACATTCATCGTTTCTTTTTATAGAGGCAAAAATTCATTAAGCTTCGAATCGTTTTAAATGTATTAAGTTTTTATGGTAAATGTTAATTGCAAAAAAATCCATTAAGAAATTACAAGTTTTTAATTAATGGTTAACACGCATTATAAAAATACAACGACGATATAATATGGTCAATGTTCGTTTAACGTACGTTCGATAATACGTACATAATTATATCTAGCTCTCTAAGCGATCAAACGTACATGTTAACGAGGTTTGAAGGAAGAATGTGCATGTATGTATTATGTATAGTCCTCTGACCGAACTAACGTACGATGAAAGAGTCAAACCTTACTTTTGATATACATTTGGAAGATGTACGCAGATAAAAAGATATGATACAGTCAACGTTCTTTTGATAATAAGCATGATTATTTAACGTGCAGATCATCTAAACTTTTTTTAGAAAATCATAAATTACATTGATGTTCCTGAAATACAATTGATATAAACATATGATATCGGCTTGTACATTCGTAAGAATTTCTGGTACGTTCGTGCGAATTTAGGGACAAAAATATACTTTATTGTTCGATTAGGAAAATTTCGCTTAGCATATAAAAATGTATGTATGAATTATGATTGTAACTATACATATTTCTTAACAAATTTTCAATATGCTTTTGCATTCATTTAAACGTTAGTTACAGATAATTGTTTTGAAATTTTGTGCATTTAATTAATAATTTATTAACCGATGTGAGCAAAAAAAATCTTGAAATTTGGAATTTGCCTTAAGCCGAATACTCACAATTACTCAATTATTATATAAAAATGCCTCTGTAATGCTGCTGCACTACTTGGGCAGCGCGAAAATTCTCAATATTTTATAAATTACTTCTCGCAGATATTCACTGCTTTTTATTACATGATACTTGTCAAGTACTTAAATAAGGTATAGTCCAATGAAAATAACCTGAGACATATAAGATGATACACTTGGTTCTCTTTTTATGCGGTAAAATAATAAAATAAATAGCACAAAAAAGGACTAGACACACGTATAAAAATAAAGGATACGTTCCATAATTTGTTAAAAATGCATAAAACTAAATCAATGAGTTACAATATACCGAAAATCGCATAAAAAAGGGTTTATTAAATTTCAGAAAAATAATTAGTCTTACTATCTTATTTCTTTCTGAGATGTTTATTCATAATTTTGTAAAAACGTTAACAATCATAGACGAGTTTATTAAATTTCAGAAAAATATAATCCTAACATATTCCTTCTAAATTTATACGGAAAGATTTTACAAAATAAAAATACAGAAATTTTTTATGAAAGTTAATCTTTCTTCACATTTTTTTTCTCTTTAGAATTATATGAGTTATATGAGAGTGTTCGGCATAATTTGCGAACTGGTTCGAAATCACTTTCATCACTAGAAGAGATAGTCAGCATATCATATCTATGTCCTGAAAATAATGATTCTTCACAAGTAAAATTAGTCTCAACTTCGCATCTTGATTTTTTTCCCTTTGACAATATAATCAGTGATTAAACTTTGCTTTGGCTTTGCAATTCTGAATCTCGCGTTGAAACTTGAATGCTCGTTCAGAATTATCATCTTTTTCGATGAAATGGTTTGCTAATTTCTGTCAAAACGTGTCAAAATGGCCTAAAATAGTTATTAAAAAAAAACCCTTCTTGAAATAAAAACCGCATAACTTCAAAACCGCATAAAAAGAGGACCGAGTGTACCTGTTACTTGATACTTGTCAAGTAGTTTAAACAGAGACATTATTTTATAAATATTACTCGTCAATTATATATCATAGATGAAACCGTCTTTTCACTGCATGATACTTGCCAAGTACTTCAAAATCAATGAATATAAATACAACAATAATTTTACAAATAAAACAAAAGATTATCTGTTACAAATACCATAGGTCTTTCTGCCCAATTATAAATATTTATGTCTACATAAAATTAGCAAACAGCATTTTTTTTTTAGGAATATTATTTATGAATCTCAAGAACTACCAGATGATAAAAACCACATAATTTCGTCGTTCCCGTATATTTTAATGCGGCATAAAACAGTGGCGGACAATTTATTTTGGCATTAAGTTGGCATTAATGAATTCTCAACTTAATTGTTTGGCCTTAAAATGCGCCTTTTATCGCCAACGTAAAACAAACTCAAACGCTGTTAAAATATCGTGAAATCAGGATTAAGCGATAAAACGAAAAGTAAAGAAATTTGGAAACGTTTTCATCTTTTTTTTTTTTTGTTGCTCTATATAGATTTCATTTGAAGAACTCTGCACATTAATCACGGTGTCAAGTGTAATGGAGGCAAGTGGACCATTAATTTTATCATTAATTAATTATAATCAAGAGAATAATTCATTCGGTACGAAGAGATGAGATAGAGAGAGAGAGAGAGAGAAAAAAAAAGGAACGAAAGATATACAAACATACGGATGCTTGTGCGATTCGGTGAAAGCAAACCGTTACAACATTTATAGCCGGTAATTAAACATGCCGGGTTGCGTAACGTTTAATTTATTTAAAATTGCAAAATCGCGATTTTCTTTATTTGTGCGCACAAAGTTTACTTTCTTTGCGTTAAACAAATATAGATAATAGTAAATTTTGTTTTTCAAAATTTTGTTGAATTATCAAATCTTTATTTTACAACTAAATAGATGATTAAATTATGAATGAAAATGTGAAAAAAAAGTAAAACTTTTGTACTGAAACTATTTTTTTTTTGCGGTCTCTTTTGAAATAAATTGAATCCACACATTCCATTACGCTTGATTCGATACGTTTTATAATACGAACAAAAAGTAATCTGAACAGCAAAAGAGGTCTTGAACTTTTATTTTAATGCATCTCATTTGTCTGTAGTGTGTACTTGTCTTACATTATAATTTACTTGCTTGTCCTCTAATAAATCGGTTCATTTTTTATTACATCTCACATCATTAAATTAAGCCGAAGTCGCAGTATGGACAATCGAAAAGTAAAATTAAGTTTATGTATAATTTATTTTTTTAAATTTTATTTTCTATGTATTATTTGTATTTATTTTAAGAAATATTATTTTTATTATTATCAATAAACATCTAATACATTCTATTGTTTTAATTTGAAATCCAATGAAAAATGTTAACTCTAATTAAGAGCCTTGTAAATCGTTGGCAAGAATTTATAGCGATTGAATCGTATTGGATTGAAATACAGGGCAATAAATACATTTAGTATTAAGTAAATCTTTTGAATATACTGTGAAATAAAGCTGTGAAAATAAAATGCAAAAAGATTTATTGTTTGGGGCGATCCATACATACGAAACATATTAATTTAAAACGGTATTTCATTATTATTGAGATCCAGATTGTTCCCGTGGCAATTTCGTAATTCACGTAATTATAATGGCAGCAGCCGACGGTCGACCGAAAATTACGGCTTCATAAGAAATTCGGATATCAATCTTTGTTATTTATGGGACGACGAAGAGAGACACGAAATTATTATTCGTAGCTTCAAAAATTAAAATCGAGCATTGATTGATGCATCCGCTCAACAAACTGAATTAATTACACTTTGGTAATTAATTTGCCGTTGAGTGGCAGATGTGGAATAGAATGGAGGAGATGAGAAGAGGAACGCACGCAACTAGAGAGATCTGTTCGTGAAATAGTTGCAACAAGATCTTCTGTCGTGTCGTATAAGGGCAGCAGCAGCAGGAAATTCTTCGGCTTTCCTTTTTGCACGGGAGAGATAAAAAAGCATCGAACTGCGAAATGTTTATGGGATAATAAAAATTTAATCGCCGGATATCGAGAAGAAATCACTTCAGCTATCGCGCAACAATAAATAATCATATTTATTGTTATTGCCGTGTAATAAAATTTTGATGTCAGCTCGAATCCTCTACTCCAAATAAATCGAAAAATCCTGGAGTGGAGCGAGGTGTGTTCCAGAATCACCAAAAAAAATTATGACCAGTGGAATTCAATTATCTTCAGCCGTTACTATTATAAATGATCAACTTGCGTTTGTTAATATTCTGTTCAGCGATCGAACGGAGATAGCCTAATAAGTGCGCATTATGTACGAGTATGCGACGTGGGTGTTGTCGTTCATAAGTTGTAATCAATTATCGTATGCATCTCGAGTGTGGCAGCTTTGTAACATGTTCCTTTTTTTTTTAATGGCCTAAAAATCAACGTTATGAAAGCGAATGCTTGTAGTCCGACTCGTCTGCTCGTTATTTCAACACAAACTGATTTATTTACTCTTATATGACTCGTTTTCATTTTATCTAATCATCTACTAGTACTCAATACCATTCATTTTATAGTTGATTGCTTTACATACATTTATTTTGTGGGTGCAATATACATATAAACACATCATTATATTACTCTTGTATTTACTACTATATACACATTAGATGTACAGTGGAACCTTGTTTAACGAGCAAAAAAAATTTTTAAAAAAATCATAAATTGGAGAAATGGGATTAATCATATCACTATATGAGTGAAAATCCGGAAAATTTTGAACGAATTATTTTCGTTAAGCGAGGTTCTACAATATATAGCATTTATATTAATTGTACAGTATGATTCAATAAAAAAAACACAATTTGAAAACTAAAAACTGTGTTTTCTATTTAATTCAAATCTTGCGTTAATTTTGGGACACCCTTTATTATAAATCATTGCTTCGCAGATCAATTGCAAAGAAATAAGTTGGTTGAGAAACGCTGTTCTATACATTACCTAGTTATTGTATAAAATAATATAAAGTATAAAATAAATGGATCTATATCGAAATCCCGACAACTATAATTCCGACAACCATAGTCTCGACATGGTCTAAATAATTATTATTAATTATTATTATCATCATTATTTCAGAAATATACTAAAGTTTACAGAAAAAATAATAAAATAAAGAAAAGTATGGAAAAAGATGATGTGACTGATGAAATGGTGTCATATATTCTAAATGTGTTTACAAATCATACATTTTTTAACGTTTTTTTATAAACTAATTTGTAAATTTGTAAAGAAACCAATTAATTTACCAAAATGTTAAAATTTACAAATCTAAAGCAAGCTTAAACATAAAATGAATATTTTATCAATTCTGTTTAATCAATTTATTTGTAATTATGAATTGAAACAATCAATCAACCAATTAATTTAACAATACGTTATAATTGTCACATCATCTAAAAGAAAGAGCTTCAACTATTAATTTTGTCACTATGGGACAAGTTTGTAAATTATAAATTTTACATCTCTAAAAAATGTATATAATTATAATAATCTATTACATAATTGTAAAAATAGATAAAATGAGCTATTTAATAAATAATGAAGTATTTAATATTAATTCTATGAATATTTTCAAACGAGTAAATAATTTTTAAATGATAAAAAATCACATGCTTTTTTACATCATAACATTGTGTTTATGTACAATTACAATAATGAAAGTTATATACTGACATTTTTATGGTTGATAACAAATTGAAGTTTATATTATATAGAAATTTTTGTATAGAATTAACAGATAAAGCTTTTAGCGAACTCTCACATATAATTTTTAATGGATAATATTTAATATTGTTATTATACACTTTAACTACGACATATATACAGCAATACTTTGCCTAGTGGGATTAATCTGGATTCACTTTATTCCAGTTTGAAAATTTTCAAATAAATTACATTTTAATTGATGAAATAAAAATAATTCTAAAAAATAGTACAGAAAATTATTCTTTTCATTCAATTTATGTTTATGCGGTCATAAAGTCTTCATTAGTCCGGTTTCTAACAGACTGGGATATTGATGGAACGAATTTCTCGCATAGTGCTAATTATATTTTTTTTACAAACCTAAATAATTTTACAATCAAATGGCTAAATTAAGACTGCTTTGCAAACGAAAAGCTAATCAACTTTCTTAATTAATAAATTACATACAATTACATATAAGTATTAAAATTCTATTGAAGTTGCTAAATATTTTGATTGTTTGTTTTAAAAGACAAATTGTAAAGGCGATAGAAACTCATTAAAGTCAACTACTTACAATGTTGACTTGGTTTAAGAATTATAAATAATAATGAATATCTTACTGAAACAGTTTCATGATTTACAATAATATATACAAATAATATTGAAAAGCATACAAAAATTGCCAAATTAATTGAAATAAAAGATACATTTGTAATTGAATCAATCGTTTCTTGAAAATGATTGAATATTAAAAGATCAGGGTGTCAATAACAATTAAGAGAACCGTAAATATAAATAAACATTTCACTCGTTGACTTTGGCCGTCAATCAAAAACGATGGAAGAGAGGTCTGTTGAAACGAAAATTACAATCGTTCGCGAATTAAATCCAACAGAGACGAGGACTGTAATTACACCAGTAAATAAACAATTTAATATGTACATGAAAATAAAATCGAGAGTTGGAATTAAAAAAAAAAACAGAATGGATTGGATTGATGATAAATAAATGCGCTGCACGCGATTGCATGTACATTTATTTTGCAGCAGAGAGAGAGAGACAAAGTGAAGAAAAAAAAGTGGACACGAATAAAAAAAATAATGTTCGAGCTGAATGGGAGCAAGTCGAAGGGCAGCAAGAATTAGAATGTAGTCCGACCAATTATAATTTAGCATTAAAACCACTCTTGCAACCAATGAAGAAGAAAGTTTAATTGATCCTTTACTTGAAGCATTGTCTGCAATCTGTATTTTAAATATATTGGTTTTTTAATGGTCGATTTAAAAGTCAATTTAAATTATGTTTACTTTAATTTATATTAGTTTAAAGGTGCGTAAACACTACTCATAATATGTCTTAATAAAGAATGAAATATCATAGAGAGTTATGTACTTGCATCAAGTCATTCATTTGCCGAGTAAATGAATGACTTGATGCAAGTACTTTTTTTTTATTACTTTATGTTTGTTCTTAAAGATTTTTTTTGTCAATTACTTTATTAATTACTAACTTATTACTGAAACTTATGTAATTCTTCAAATTATAATCTTCGTCCTATCATATACAGAATAATTAGATAATATATAGAAGTTAAAGTTTGCCGAGTAAATGAATGACTTGATGCAAGTACTTTTTTATTATTTTATGTTTGTTCTTGAAGATTTTTTTTGTCAATTACTTTCTTTCTTTTATTAATTACTAACTTATTACTGAAACTTATGTAATTCTTCAAATTATAATCTTCATATACGGAATAATGTCGTATTACGAATGAATTTAAAAAGATGTAATTTTCAAAAT
Organism: Nicrophorus vespilloides; assembly: GCF_001412225.1. Lineage (NCBI taxonomy): Eukaryota > Metazoa > Arthropoda > Insecta > Coleoptera > Silphidae > Nicrophorus > Nicrophorus vespilloides. The sequence goes on from NW_017099647.1 coordinate 9,498, forward strand.
AAACTTGCAGTAATTACTTACGAAGCTCAAATACTCAATATACACAATTGAGAAATAATTGAGAAATAAAAAAAATAAAAAATAAATTTATATTTATGACTTTATTAGTACCTAAATTATATCTAATAAAAAGTAAAAATAATCAATGGTGTCAGATGTAGTATGAAATGTAATTAAAAAAAAAGCAAGAAGAAAATTTTTGACAATTTGTAGTTATGACATTTAACTAATTATATAATACTAAATTAAAGAAAACCAGATTTTAGTCTTTAGTGAATCCAGGAACTTAAGATTAGCCAGAAAACCGTTTGGAACATTTCCATGAGGCTGGTCTCAAGAAGAGCTTTTTATATTTGTATTTTATTTTCCAAATGGGAGTTTTTTTGGGGGACAAATTTTTTTTTTAGGGACAACGTGAGAATCTTAAAACATCATAAACCAAACATGGCCTTCTTAACGAAAAAAAGGTACTTTGCAAATGACATATTTTTCATTTGATTATGTGAGAATTTTAAATTCTCGAATGTACAACAACATGTAAGTAATTACATTCATATATAAAAACGATACTTGTACTGACTTTGTACTGATAACTTTAATACGAGAGAAAATACTGACCCCATTTAATCTGTGTGTGTGTAAGGTTTTTTTTTTATAAGATTTTTTTTTTTTAATATTACGACTAACGAATTTCTTATATATTAGACAAGAAGTATATCTGTATCAAAATACTCGACAATAAAATCCCGACTATATCGAAAATGTTTACAATAACATTTTTAAATTATTTCGGACAGCTGTTTTTAAGAACTTACTTTACATAAATACTCATGTTTATTTNGCCAACAATATATTATAAAATATTATATTAATATTTGATTTTGTTGAATTATTATAATAAACTGTTATTATGATATCTCAATTATTAATAATAATTATAGTGCACTACGCTCCGGAATAATTTAAAAATGTTATTGTAAAAATTTTCAATATAGTTGGGATTTTGATACAGTCGGGATTATGGTTGTCGGCATTTTAATATAGTCGGGATTTTGATATACTCGAGATTATGGTTGTCGGGATTTCGATACAGTCGGGATTATGGTTGTCAGGATTTTAATATAGTCGGAATATTGATATAATTGTGATTATGGTTGTCGGGATTTCGATACAGTCAGGATTTCGAACGTCGGGATTTCTAACGTCGGGCATTTGATTGACGGTATTTGCAATTGACACCGTTATTTTATCTCAATTTCAGAAATATTATTTATTACTGTTGGTTACATTTAAATAATGTGTTTTAATGAACATTTGTGACTAATTAAATTATTTTATCAAACTTATCAGATATAAATTTATTACATAAACTTTGCATATCTACAATAAGAAATTTTCGAAGATTACATGTATATTTCGAAGGAACATATTTTCATAGAATTTGTATAAGATTGTAAGATTTAGACGCTAATTTCACTGGAGTTCAAAGTTAATTAATTGTCGTTATGTAATTAATATGAATGATATAATTTAAAAAAAATCAAAATAAATAATACATGTAATAAATGGTTGATTTACTACGAAAAATACAATTCTCAAGGTAGTCAATTAAATAAAGTATATAAAAATTGTGTTTTAAAAAAAAGTTTGAGTAATAAAAAAATAAAGTTGAGCTGTGCAATAAATCAAATGAAATAATGTAATAAAGTGATTCATTCTGTGAGAGTGTGATACATTTTTAGGAACATGGTCGAAAAGAATTATATAAAAGGAAGAAATGAAACATAACAGAACGGTAATATTTATCATATAGCATATTGGAAGATGTAATGTGCAACCGATGATTTACAACCTCTAAATACATGCACGTTCCGAGAATATACTTATAAATACAAACACGATGCGAAATGAAATACATAGTCTCCGTGCATTTACATAAGATCATCGCACACCCCCTGTAATTTATAGTAAACGTGAATGATTTTGCGTCGCGAAGGACGATCGATCATGTAATAATATTTTATTCTTGGATACACGAAAGAATGAAAATATGTAATTTCGTTTTAAAAGCGAACATCATCATCTTCGTCTGAAAGGAAATAAGATATTAATGTAAAAAGGAGGAGCACGTTTTCGCTGAATTAACCTTAATAACTAAATCTTCCGATGAAAATTGCTCAATGAAACGTTATCATGACAATGCACTTTATTTTTTATTTTATTTTTTTGGAGTAAATTCCTGAACGTAATGATGACAGTAGTAACATTAATATGAATTACACGGTAATTTCTATTCCACGAATCTACTTTGAAAATTACCAACGCATTTCATTATTTTAATTTAAGATGAATAAAAAAAAAATAATATATACACGCTGCCAGTTATTTCATAATAACTTAATT
>NW_017099648.1:0-15868 GCF_001412225.1 Nicrophorus vespilloides
GAAGGCGCACGGCTTCTCGTCCTGCGTTTCGGAACTTTACTTCTGCTTATTCCTTTTTTTCGAGTTCTTGGGGATGTAGAACGAATTGCATTGTCCATAAATGATTATTAATTTTTTAAGGTACTCTTTTTTGGTAATCAAAAGTGCGTTTTTGCTGGACTTGAGCACTTTTTACTTTTACACATTTTACAACTTATTTTCTATTGCTCACATAGATCTATTATATACATAAAAAAAATTACAGAAATAGAAAGAACTGTCAGTTGTTAGATTGTCAATATCTTTATAATTGTTTGATGTTTTGAAATTGTGCTGTGCTTATGTAACGGGTGTATGTTACTGGTTCTATAGTTTCACAATTAGTTTCGAAAATATGTATATTCATCAACGATTATTCTTTTAAATTATGCTTGATTCATATGTATTAAATTCATCCACATTTTATATATAATTATTGCTTTGAAATTGGCGTGGTCACAGCTCGATTTTCGAAAGATTTTTCTGTGATGGAATATTTGTAGAAATCTTGAGGAAACTAAAAGTTATGAATTTAATTGATTTAATATTGATGAATTATTAAAAGTTTTGAGGGGATGCAATGGATCTTCTTGCATTATATGTAGATTCTCTTTGTTTGTTAACATTACTACTTAAGTAGAAATGGGTTTCATTGGAGCACATGGAACACGACGACGAAATTCACGTTTCGTTAAAACAACAGACTGAAAATTTGTCAAATAACAGTAACAATAAATCCACTTCTATATGCAGTAAGCAAAGTGATATCTATGCCATTCTGATGTTCATTCTCATTCACATCCATGGCTTATTGACAACTAATTACTATATATCTACATCATAAATGTCAAAGCACAGTGACATTTGGCGCCATCTGCAAAAAATGGCAGCCAATTCAAATTATGACATTACTTTTGCGCCACCTTGTAGAATTTAATGAAATTAATGTTATGAATTTAATTGATTATTGATGAATTACTAAAAGTTTTGCGGGGATGCAATGGATCTTCTTGCATTACATGTAGATTCTCTGTACCCCAGAAACGAAAATTTAGTTTGTTAACATAACCATTTAAGTGGAAATGGGTTTCATTGGAGCACATGGAACACGACAACGAAATTCACGTTGCGTTAAAACAACAGATTAAACTTTTGTTAAATAAACAATAACAATAAATCCACGTTCTTGAGGTGTGTATCCTCCATGGCTTGTTGACAACTAATTCACTATATATCTACATCATAAATGTCAAAGCACAGTGACATTTGGCGCCATCTGCAAAAAATGGCAGCCAATTCAAATTATGACATTACTTTTGCGCCACCTTGTAGAATTCAATGAAATTAAAATTGATGAAACTCTCAAAATTCAGTTGTTTCAAGAACAAAATGTTCAGTTTTAAACTTTAAGGAAAGTTTTCATCAAAATCAAATTTGTAAAGCATGATTTTATTGTTTTAAATGATGTTAAATTCATTAAATAATAAGAATTAATCTGAGTTTTTTTTATAAAAATTAATTAATTGCATTATTTTTTTAATATTTAATAATTGGGTCATTATGACCTAGTTACAGGTACATTTTTATTATTTTCTAAGAGTTAAAATTCAATAATTTATCATTCATAATTGTAATTTGTAATGTTTGAACATACCTTGAACATCGATGCATCCCAAAGTCTTCTTCATAGAATTAGTGTTGATCTGACACATGTAACAGCCGCCGTCCGTTTCTTTGAGTTGTCTGATCCTGAGTTGCCAGACCCTCAGATCGTCGTCGTGCGTGACGCTGATCCTCGGATTGTGCGTAATTACGCGTGTGTGAAGACTCAATATCGTTTGATCGTCCGCCTTCATCCATCCCACCTGCAAAACAAACCCAAAATCCATCAAAGCGGGAAAAAAGAATCACTTTTCCACGAATAAAATCTGCGAAACAATTTCTGCCGTTCCCTCGGATCCTCCGGTTAAGCAAACAGTCGGCGGAGCGGAAAGGATTGATCCCACCGATTTTAATTAGGACATTAGCGCATTGTTCGTTCAATCACCGAACCGAGCCCGCAATTTGCAGCGTAATTTGCAAAATCGTATAACATTTAATTCGATCACAGCAGAGTTGCGACGAAAAATGTTCGAACGCGAATATTTATGTCGACGATTTTAGTAATAATGAAAAAGAAAGAAACACGAAAAACTTTTTCCCTTCGCCACGTAATCACATCGCATTCTTGCCGCAATCAAAAACCGTACTTTGATGATGTACACTTCTTTTCATTACAAACTTTCTTATATAAAAAGAAAAAAAAAACAACATTTACAATACTTTTACAAACAAGAAAGTTTCCTTACATTCGATATAATTATAAAAGCTAAATGAAACATATTTAATTTATAAGTTTTTTTGTAAAAATAAATTAAATTTTTTGTTTCAACTTAATGTCATTTCTTTTTTGTAATATTTCAATAAAAATTAACAACAGAATGTTCAAAATAATGTTAATACACAATTTTTTTATTGTTTATACAGTCTAGTTTCTTTATGTTGTGTTTATTTTGAATTCGGGTTTAAAGTCCTCTATTAGTCCGGTTTCAAACAGGAGAAACCGATTACCCGGACTGTGCGAGGTAATGCTGTATTTAATTAACTTGGTTTTATAACATTTATTCCTATTTCAATAAACTTCTTTCTTTCTGGTCTTAATTAGTTCACTAAGTCGAAATATCGGACTGTTAAAAACCGGACTAATATCAATATTTCCAATTGATTGTAATCTCAGTACCTCGCACAGTACGGGTAACAGATTCCTCCAATATTCCTGACTGTTAAAAACCGGACTAATTGAGAAACGTTTTTTTTTATTAACTTATTTCAGTAATTTCATAAACATTTGTTTTTTTTTAAATGCATGAATTCCTCCAACTTCAACGTTGAATCAAGTTTAGGTCAATTTTTCTTCTTTAATTTTATAATAATTCCATCATTTTTTTTGTAAGTTTTGGTAATTTTCATACATTTTCATTAAATTTCGTTACATTTTCATTCGCTACGTAATCACATCGCATTCTTGTCGCAATCAAAAACCTTACTTTGATAATGTTCACTTCTTTTCATTACAAACTTTCTTATATAGAAAGAAGAAAAAAAACAACTTTTATATATTTTAAAGTACTTTAACAAACAAGAGTGTTTCTTCACATTCGATATAATTATAAAAGCTAAACGAAATATAATTAAATTATACATTTTTTTTTGTAAAAATAAATTGAAATTTTTGTTTCAACTTAATGTCTGCCATAGTTTTTCAATATGTTAATAAAAATTAAACACAGAATGTTGAAAATCAATCTTTCTCATTAAATCTAATGAAACAATCGAATTATTACCAATGAAGTTGCTTCAATTTAGCAAAAATTTTCATTTATAATTTTTTTTTCTTTGTTAATTTTTTAATATCATCAGTTTATTTATTATATAATAACATTCAAATCCTCACAAAATATTAATTTACACCTGTTTTACTATCGAATTTAATCTGTGATTATGTAAAAAAAGAACTAAAGAACTAAATTGATTGGAAACAAGTTTGGTATTTCAATAAAGAAAGGAGCAAAATTTGCATTATTAAACATATTTAGTTTAAGGAATGATTTGCTATATATCTACATCATAAATGTCAAAGCACAGTGACATTTGGCGCCATCTGCAAAAATGGCAGCCAATTCAAATTATGACATTACTTTTGCGCCACCTTGTCGAATTTAATGAAATTAAAATTGATGAAACTCTCAAAATATAGTTGTTTCAAGAACAAACTGTTCAGTTTTAAACTTTAATGAAAGTTTTCATCAAAATCAAATTTGTAAAGCATGATTTTATTGTTTTAAATGATGTTAAATTCATTAAATAAAAAGAATTAATCTGAGTTTGCAATAAAACTTAATAGTTTGTTGCATTTTTCTTAATATTTAATAATTGGGTTATTTTGTCCCATACGTAGTACTTGTGTTTAACTAGTTAATAAGTTTGCATAAATTCAATTTATCAATAAAATTAAACAAATTAAATCAGAAATTTTCATTTATAATTTTTTTTTTGATAATTTTTTCATTTCATCAGCTTATTTATTATATATTAACATGCAAATTCTAACAAAATATGAATTTACACCTATTTTACTATCGAATTTAATCGGTGATTATGTAAAAAAATAAGTAATGAACTAAATTGATTGGGGACAAGTTTGGTATTTCAATAAAGAAAGGAGCGATCATTTAAATACATTTAAGGAATGATTTGCAGTGGTGAAAATACGTGGATTCGCGCACGTAACCAGAATAATAATAGTCGAATCGAATATTCCAGAAAACTAAAGAACGTTGTGAAGTCGTTTGACTACATCTGCATTGATTAGATTTAGTTTTCTTCCATTTTCTTCTCTCTATATCTCTATTTTTTTTTATATAAATTTACTTTCTAGTCCGGATGCAATTTCCGTTATTTTTCCAGTCTCATTGGATTACAATGTCAGACTGGGGCGTTTCTTATATGAATTTCCTGTATTCATGAAAACTACGAATGAATATTTATTAAATTCCGCACGGAGCTTTGCATATTTGCGTGAAAGCTCGAGGTCTTCTCTTTCCATGCATGTCTCTAAATACAAGATCAGCGTCATCATTATCAGATGATAAAAACCAACGTATTTTTTGTTGTTGGTTGTTGAAAGAGGATTATTTGTATAACTGAAGAATACATAAATAAACTGAGAGTTGAGAGCGATGGAAGCGTTTCTTCTGGGATGCACCGGAGATGGCGGAGAAAATGGGGAGGAAAATACGGACGCGGTGCAATTTGAAATGCAAATGCGATGAAATATTTATGCGAGTCGCGTAACAGTTTTTGTCCGTTCCTATTTAATCCCGGACATTTAATTAATCGCATCCGAAGTAACTCAAATCTCCTTATAATTTACATTGGTCTACGAAACGGGGGAGAGGTTTTCCCATCGGACATGAAAGAGATGCAACTTTGCAAATAAACATTAAGTAGACGTATTCATTGAGAACACGTTTTAACCGAATCTCTTATTTTAATTAATTATAATTATTACATCATGAATAATTGTTACATTTCTAATTGAAATTTTAGAGAAATTTATATTACAATTTACATAAGTTGTCTAACGATTTTGAAGACTTAGTGTTATCGAAAATTTCATAATTCATCATTTCCACCAATCATTTCCAATTGAAATCTGTGAGAGTTTATTTGAAAATAAGTAAAATTTCAATAACGTAACTTAAATATAATTGCAACAATACCACCTCGCATAGTGCGGCCGTTAATAGTCCGGAATTACTATAGTAAAGTTTAAAAATGTTAACAAAAAAAAAGCAAATTAATACACAATTTTTTTTTATTGTTTATATAGTCAAGTTTCTTTTGGTTCTGTTTATTTTGTATGCGGGTTTAAAGTCCTCGATTAGTCCGGTTTCAAACAGGAGAATCCGGATTACCCGGACTGTGCGAGGTATTACTATTTCAATGAACTTGTTTCTCTTTGGTCTTAATTAGTTCATTGAGTGGACATATCATCTTACTGCTATGCACTATTTCACGTTATGAAGTTTATAATTAGACTTGCACATGGTGCATGATCATTCATTCCACTCGCTTTTTGCGAAATTATTCTTAAAACATTATTTAATTGTTTACGTAATTTAAATTTAGTTTGTATAACAAAATTCCAGAATGTTCAAAAACCGGATATAATAATCTCAGTACCTCGCTCAATGCGGGTAACAGATTCCTCCTATATTCTTGACTGCTAAAAACCGGACTAATATCAATATTTCAAATTTATTGTAATCTCAGTACCTCGCATAGTGCGGGTAACAAAATCCTGACTGTTAAAAACCGGACTAATATCAATATTTCAAATTGATTGTTATCTCAGTACCTCGCACTGTGCGGGTAACAGATTCCACCAATATTCCTGACTGTCAAAAACCGGACTAATATCAATATTTCAAATTGATTGTAATCTCAGTACCTTGCACAGTGCGGGTAACAGATTCCACCAATAATCCTGAATATTAAAAATCGGACTAATTGAGGAACGTTTCTTTACCAACTCATTTCAGTAAATTTTTGATAAAAATGCATGAATTCGTTCAACTTCAACGTTGAATCAAGTTCAGTTCCATTTTTCTTCTTTAATTTTATATTAATTGCATCATTTTTTTGTAAGTTTCGGTAACTTTCCTACATTTTCATTAAATTATAATCAGTTTTAATTATAATTGCATAATTTATGAACTTTTCAGTAATTTTTGATACAATAACTTTTGTTGCTATAATAAATAATTGTATAGTTTGTTGTACTTTTTAGTAATTCCAAAATTACAATTTGAAAAAAAATCCTTCAAACTTTTGTATTCTACAAGGTTTTTAAATGAAAATAAAATAAAACATGTTATTTTAATACATTCTTATATAGTTTCCAAAATTTGGTTTTATTTTATATAAGTCCTAGGTAATTCTGAATGAAGTATTATTTCGAACTGAGGACTCTTATTAACATAATTCGTACCTGCGTATCGCTTTTGTTGATGTTATCCATTGTTCCGTGAAAACAATTGCCGGGGTTGGCACAAAATTAATAAATTCGCAAAACCGTGGTGGATGCGCCGGGTGCTCGACGCGCGCTAATCCGATTTAATATGAAATTGCTTTTCGAGAGCTTTAATTTTCCGCCCGTTTCTTTTCTTCTTCGAAACATCCCCTTTCCTAACAAAAAAATAAACACCATCCAAACCCTCAACAAACAAACGTAAAATAAACGTTTCTTTCGCGACTCGAAATTGAAATATAAATATTGAGGACACGTAAAATATTAAATTTAATTAATTCAATTCACCTTACGTTTCGCCCTGTTCACTTATTTAGTTGTAAAACGAGTCGTTTCCATATCCATCCGTGAGATTGAGCGTTGAATTGTCCTAGTCCGTGGGAGCAATAGATGGGATTTATGTTGGGGTGCGATTTTTTTCTTTTTGCACCCTTATTTAAGGAAATAACGATATTTCGGAACAAGAAGGAGTGTGTATAGGCCCCTGAGGCCGTATTTGCGATATTCAATTTAGATGCATTCAAATAACCACCGTTGGAAAGAAAAAATGGTTTCAAACTTGGGCGAAAATGGGTTTCTATTTATAAAACGCGTATTTATGATACACGCTCATCCCCCCACGGTTACCAAACCGTTTTAAAGGATCCGAGATACAAAGAGGGAAAAAAAAAGATAAAAGAGCACCGTCAGCACTTGGAAAACGTACAGCAAAGTTTTCAGAATCATGCACTTTGCGTGGATTATGGTTTAAGTTTAAATTTTATTAAATTATATCAATTATAAATAACATATTAAGAATCATGAAAATACAGGGGAATGTTGGCTATTTGAAACCGCACAAATCGAAGATTTTTTATGTAACATTTTTTTAGAATTGAAAATTTTAAATCTCATTCAATCATATAGAATATAGATATTCCGCACTATTTGAAGTCGTACAATTGGAGGGCATTAAAACAACTTAAAAAGAGACTTGACTCAATAGATCTAACACTTCACTCAATAAGTTCCTAGGATGATATATAGATGGCGCCTCTGTCGAGAAATCCATACGATTTTTAGGAAGTACCAACCTTCAGACGACGCCTGTCATAATTTCATGGAAATCTGACGTTTATTTCATAAGTTACAGTGGTTTTAGTGACGGTACTTTTGTAAAAGAAAAATCTTAATTTTTGTCTAAAAAAAAACTAATTATGTATACTAATTTTTTGAGAATTTAATTTCTGTTTCGTTCATTTTGAAATTTGCAAACGGTACTGTAGTGACTTCCGCACTGTTCGAAGCCGCATTATGATCTGTCAGTTTGAATTTCATTAAGTTATATTGAATATAGAAAATAAAAAAAAAACATTGAAATACAGTACTGCTTCGCACAGTGCGGGTTCCATCAATATCACGTACTGTTTGAAACCGCACTAATTAAGGATTTTAAAACAACATAAAAAAGAGACTTGACTTTAGAATTAAATTTTGCTCATTGAAATTTTCAAACCGTAGTATAGTAAATCCGCACTGATCGAAGCCGCATTATGCGAGGTATTACTACACCACTAATTAAAATATAATATGTAATTGAAGAGTTAAGAAAAAAAAACAATCGTGATTGGCTAATTTGAAATACTTTTCAATTTCAAGTTGATAGAACTAATTTACATAAAATTTGTATTCTTTTTGAACCTCAATTAGGATTCGTTTAATAATTCAATTAACAATTAATCCTTAAAAAGAAAGAATAATTAAACATTTTCGTGACGTAACTAAACGAGATTGTGTCCGTTTACACGTCAATTAATCGCCGTATTTTGAGCTGATCGAATGCGTTTGCATGATAATTAATTGAAAAATGACACCCGGTTCGTATATCTAAGCTGACACACGACCTGTCATCATGTTAATTAAGTGCGAGCCTAGGCAATTTGCAAATTGACAAGGAGGCGGCGGTGGCGGCGACGGCGACATTGAAATAACTTAGTGCACGCGCATTGAGCCCGATACGTGACGTGCCAGGTGACAACCTGCAAATGTGCGAGTAACTTTGAAATCTTGACAAATTCGAATCTAATTAAACGTACTTTCCCAACAAAACCGTCTTTACACTCGTTTATTAACTGCATTTAGTTAATAAATTATTTGAGAATAATATACAGCAATACCTCGCACAGTGCGGCTTCAATTAGTGCAGATTCTATATAGTACGGTTTGCAAAATACAAAATAAATTGAGCAACGTAAACATAAATTCAATAATAATTAGTACACAAATCATGATTGGTTTATCTTCATCATCGATTAGTCCGGTTTTAAACAGTGCGGGATATTAGCGGTTATGCGCAGATTGAAGTTAAATTTTCATTATTATAAAACAAGTTTACTTATTTAATGTCAAACTTGATTAATTAATAGAAAATTTGTAATATTTTTTATTGAATGTGAAAACGCACTAATCGAGGACTTTAAAACAGCATTAAAAGAGACTTGACTGAATTGAAGAATAAATACAACAATTTATCGCTTCGATTAGTGCGAATTCATTATAGTACGGTTTAAAAATATCAAAATAAATTGAGCCGCATCAAAAATTAATCAATAAAAAATCGTAGAGAAAATTATTTTTATCTTAAACAAAAATATTAGGTTTTTCTTCATCATCGATTAGTCCGGTTTCAAACAGTGCGGTACCCGCATTATGCAAAGTATTCCTGTAATTTCAGATTGAAGAAAAACGTTGAATTTTCATTATTTTAAAACAAGTTTACTTATTTAATGTGAAACTTGATTAATTAATAGAAAAATTGTAGTTTTTTTTTGAATGTGAAAACGTACTAATCGAGGACTTTAAAACAGCAATAAAGGAGACTTGACTAGATAGAGGAATAAATACATCAATGTTTTGCTTCGATTAGTGCGGATTCAATATAGTACGGTTACAAAATATCAAAATAAATTGAGCCACATCAAAAATTAATCAATAAAAAATCGTAGAGAAAATTATTTTTATCTTAAACAAAAATATTAGGTTTTTCTTCATCATCGGTTAGTCCGGTTTCAAACAGTGCGGTATCCGCATTATGCAAAGTACTTCTGTAATTTCAGATTGAAGAAAAACGATGAATTTTCATTATTTTAAAACAAGTTTACTTATTTAATGTGAAACTTGATTAGTTAATAAGAAAATTGTAGTTTTTTTTTTGAATTTGAATACGCACTAATCGAGGACTTTAAAACAGCATTAAAAAAGACTTGACTAGATAGAGGAATAAATACATCAATGTTTCGCTTCGATTAGTGCGGATTCATTATAGTACGGTTTAAAAATATCAAAATAAATTGAGCCGCATCAAAAATTAATCAATAAAAAATCGTAGAAAAAAATATTTTTATCTTAAACAAAAATATAAGGTTTTTCTTCATCATCGATTAGTCCGGTTTCAAACAGTGCGGTACCCGCATTATGCAAAATATTTCTGTAATTTCAGATTTAAGAAAAACGTTAAATTTTCGAATTTTTATAATTTTAAAGCACGTTTACTTATTTAAAGAAAATCTTGATTAGTTAATAGAAAAGTTCTATTTTTTTATTGAATGTGAAAACGCACTAATCGAGGATTTTAAACCAGCATTAAAAGAGACTTGACTGAATTGAGGAAAGGAATAATCAATGCCTCGCTTCGATTAGTGCGGTTTTGAAATTTCAAAATAAATTGAGCAACATAAAAATAGATAAAAAAAATTCGTACAGAAAATTATTTTTATCTTATACAAAAATGATAGGTTTTCCTTCATAATCGATTAGTCTGGTTTGAAACAGTGCAGGATATTAGCGGTACCCGCACTATGCGAGGTATTTCTGTAATTTCAGATTATAAAACTTGATTAGTTTATAGGAAACATTGTATGATTTTTTTCATTGAATGATCGGATGAGGAGAAACTAGGTTGTGCAAATCCGAAATTGAAGTAGTTAATAAAAAGATTAGCAATTTGGCGACATTTGCATAACAAATGGGGAACGTGTATACAAGCTGAAAGATCAATAAAGACGAGTTAGCGAGTTTCGTGGAGACTACAAGAAAAAAAAATGAAAATGAAGAGAGGAGGAACAGGAGATGCAAATTGTTGGATGATAAGATGGGAAAACCGTCTGAAAATTGAGAGCTCCCTGAATAAGTAAGCAATTTCGTGCGAACGGCGTTTTGCGAAGGGAAAATTTTTGTAAAATAAACATTACGAAAAACCGCGAATAGCAATATTTAATTAAGAAAAATAACATTTTCTTTTATTATCGCTGCGACCTCTTGGGAAATTCAATCCTTTTATATTTACAATTATATGTGGAGGAAGAAAGTAATTTCAATTTTTTTTTATATCCTACTAAAAAAATTATTACTTTCGTGTAAAAGTTGATATAAAGCTTGAGATAATCCTGAACCAGTTCATCTTACAGGATCAATTAAACTAATCCGCAAATTAAGAGCTAAAAATTATATTACTTTAACTTTGAGAGTAAATTTGTAGACACTAATCTTCAATACATATACAAGATATGTGACTTAAATAGACATTAAGTTAATACAATAAAAGTAGTGTTATAATCGTATCAATATATTTACATATTATATATGTTTATTTACATAATACTAAAAAGCTTATTTAATTCATTTTATACTTGTTGAATGAACGAATTACGAGTAAAATATATTTGATGTTGAGCTGGATGTAATCGAGCAAACTTATGGGGAAAATGTAAACTCATTGATTGAAATGCCGATGAAACCGAACGAGGAGAATTCGAAGCGAAATTTGAAGTAGTAAAATCAAATTTGTACGTATCAGCCATGTCATCGGTATTCGCGCGGTTATTATTAGCGAAATTGATTGAACGAAACGGGAGAGATGGGAAAACGAAATTAAACGCTGAATATAAAAGATCTGGTTACGTACACCTAAAGCCATATAACTCGATTTTGTGTACAGACTCAACCAACGATTCATTTATTGCCGAACGTAATCAATAAATGTAATCTTTTCTATTGAAATTTTGATTTGTTAATTTCTTCTTGCATATGCAGGTTTTATATTAACGTTTCACAAAAATGTAAATTAACATTTTATTACTTTAACTTGGACTGTAAATTACAAGAAAACTGTTGAAGTCACAAACGTCTAATTACACCTATTTTCTTCATTAGATATTCAGCTTTATTATAAGTAGAAATATGTATGATTATCATGTAAATTGACTAAATGAAGAAACTGTATTGACTACTAGTTTAAAGTTACAATACTTGAAGTTTGACATTAAATTACAGAAAAGTTGTAAGTGCCATTGAAGTCCAATTATATCCATTTTATTCTGCATTTATTCAGGTTTTATTAAATCATTCTGCTATAATTGTGGCTATCATAGAATTTGAGTAATCCACGAAAATGTAAAGATATGACAAGAAGTCTGTAGGTATTATTCATTGAAAATTACCTCAAATTAGACTTTAAATTACAAGAACACCATATAAGTCACAAACGAAGTAAAAAATGCGTTAGAAAGCTTATACATTTGTGTTTCATTAGATCATAAAATAATGATTGTGTGTGTAATAAGAACAGAGAAATAATCAACTGGAGAAACCATTGATTTTACGTTGCCAAATTTATGCATTTAATGACTAAATGAAGAAAATGCATGGAATATTAATGTAGAGTTACAATACTTGAAGTTTGACAATAAATTACAGAAAATCTGTCAGTGCCATTAAAGTCCAATTACATTAATTTTATTCCGCAATTATTTAGGTTTTATGAAAGCATTCTGTTATAATTGTGGCTCACATAGAATTTGAGTAATCCACGAAAATGTAAAGAAATGACAAGAAATCTGTAGGATTTATTCATTGAAAATTAGCTCAAATTAGGCTTTAAATTACAAGAACACCATATAAGTCACAAACGAAGTAAAACATGCGTTAGAAAGCCTATATAATTGTGTTTAATTAGATGATAAAATAATGATTGTGTCTGTAATAAGAACAGAGAAATAATCAACTGGAGAAACCATTGATTTTATGTTGTCAAATTTATGCACTTAATGACTAAATGAAGAAAATGTATGGACTACTAGTGTAGAGTTACAATACTTGAAGTTTAACAATAAATTACAGAAAATCTGTCAATGCTATTAAAGACCAATTATAACCATTTTATTCCGCAAATATTCAGGTTTTATAAAAGCATTCTGTTGTAACTATCATAGAATTTAAGTAATTCACTAAAACGTAAAGAAATTATTTAAAAAAAAAATACTTCAAATTTGGCATTAAATTACAAGAAAACCATATAAGTCTCAAACGAAGTAAAATATGCGTTAGAAAGCCTATACATTTGTGTTGAATTAGATTATGAAATAATGATTGTGTCTATAATAATAAGAGAATAATTCTATAAAATATGACACTACTAATAAATAATCAAAAACTGGAGATATCATTGATTTTACGTTGTTAAATTTATGCATTTACGAGATGGAATGTTATATGTATTTTCAAGACTAAAGTATGATCTTAATTGATGTTGCACGAGCGAAATAATTTAAACGTTAACGAGGTGCTCGCTTAATGTAAATAGCAGCGCAGAAATGTAATAGCTTCGGAGTTAAAGGTGTACCGGATAGTGGTGCTAAACAGGATTGTTATAATAACAGTTGAGAGAGTGAGTTGTTGAAATGCGACCGCGATATCCGGAATAATATGCAGATGATAGGAGTCGAGGATCGTCCCAAAAACCTGGTGCCGTTCCAAGCCACAACAATTCTCAACTTACTCTAAAACCCAGTACAGAATTAAGGACAGTTTCGCAGGTATAGACAATACAGAAAATTGCAATTGCAAGAGTAATTAAATATTGAAATAATTAGTATATAGATATTAAGTAATATTGAGTGAAACTTTGTGAATGTATTTCTCTTCTATGTGATGTAGATTCTGATCCTGCGAAAGGATCGAAGGATGCGACCTCGAATTACCCGCCACCTTCTTAATATAAGCAAACTAATTCGAAGTTGGTAGCGCGGAACGACTATACATTAATTAATTATTGGCAGGCTTCCCGTAAATAAGAGAGAGAGGCGAGAGAGAGTTTATGTGAGTTGGAGAGAGGAGCAGAGTTCAGACAATGGGTCCCACGGGGCCCCACGCCCGAACTATATTATATTTACATCGAAATCCCACCAAAATAATACAATTATAATGTCGATAAATTATACATTCACTTCCTCGCAGACATCCTTGAAGGTCCTTTAATTACGCCGTATTTATTTATATGCAAACGCGCGTTTCTTTTGCATCATCTCAATCTGCTGACGAGGGTTTCACCAATATCAAGCAACCCTCCCAAAAAAAAAGAATGAGATACACCACTGACAACTTCGAGTATTGGAAATTATGCAACGTTCTGCTTATTCCGATAATCCAAGCGCGCGTTCGCTCGTTCGGATGATGGAAATTCGATTGTACCTTGTAGTGTCCCAGATCTGTCACGGCGCAGCTGAGGATCGCCTCTCTGCCCACCGCCACTGTCACGTTGACGATGGGACCGCTGAAGTCGGGATTCAGGTCGTAGGGCATCGAGGTCGGATCTCCTGAAACGTAATAAGACGTGATAAGTTTAGAGACACACAGGGCGAAGTCGAAGGATTAAATTCTTTAAAAAAAAAATTTGTTTCGCTAGAATCTTGCGCTTCCTTCACGGCTATCACGGATTCGGGAATTGCGCCCGGTTGGGCTGTAATCCGTAAGGTTTATAGTCCGGGGCATACGGAGATGCCATTACGTTTAATCTTAGTCTCAGACCTTTAACGTCTAACAAACATCTCCTATGTATTATACAGGGATGCTCAAAGATTTACTGCTGCTACACTACTAGTGAAATGTACACTTCAATTTAGCGTAGATATAAAAAAAAAACCATTTTTTCGAAGTTTCCCAAATAATATAGAGACAAAAAGATTTTTACAACTTAAAACAAAACTTAAAAACTTCTATAACAAAATAAAATTTACTCCATAGAAAACCATACAGATTCTTTCTTTTATCGAAATGATTATAAAAAATTCATTTGTTTATTATTTTTTCACAGAAAATGCGATTTTAAAAAGGATGGAAATTCTGTAGATCCATTGCTCAAACATGTCCTTGTTTTTGATAGAAAATTTGCAGAAATAGGCAATATTCTCTCATTTAATACTTGTACATTCATTACTAGTACCAGACGTTTTCTTTACATTATTAAAAGATATTTTCTGGAAAACCAGACGTTTTTTTTTTTCGAATTTTATAAATTTCTTCAAAACTCCATAAACCCTACTTCAATTTTGTAGAATGCAAGGAATTGCAAAGTTATTGTAAATAAACATAAGAAATTTTGTTATATAATTTATTTTATTAAATAATTTCCTACTAAAACATTAAATTTTTTCTTTTTAAATAATGATTGATTTCTGTAATAATTCTTACGTTTCTTTGCTTCATTTTGTTGTAATTTCTACACTATTTCAAATACTTACAAAAATTTACACATAGTTTGTAATTAAATAAACTTCTTGTTTATATGATATGATCAGAATCAACTAAAAGGAACAAATAATTTAGATGATATTAAGATTTAAATATTTATTACCCGATCCTAATGCAAATCTCATATAGATTTATACAATTTTTGTAATATCTGAACTAATGCACTCAAATACTTCATATGTTTTTAGAAAACTGCACTGCATTAGTGCAGATTCACTAAAATACGGTTTGAAAATTTTGCAAAACATAATATAAGAATATTATTTCTGGCAGGAAATTTCATTAAATAAATTAATATTTGTAAAACTGAATATTTCAATTCATTGATTTTAAACCAATTTCGATCATTGAACCTAAAATAAATTAAGAAATTGCACTTGGTTCTATTTTTATGCGGTAGATACGTTCCACAAGAAAACGCATAAAAATAAATCGCACAAAAAAGAACTAGACACACATGTAAAAATAAAGAATACATTCCATATTTTTTTTTAAACCGCATAAAATTAAATCAATGAGTTACAATATACCGAAAATCGCATAAAAAAGGGTTTATTAAATTTTAGATAAATAATTAGTCTTAACTATATTCTTTCTGAAATGTTTATTCATAATTTTATAAAAAGGTTAACAAACATAGACAAGTTTATTAAA
>NW_017099649.1:0-15781 GCF_001412225.1 Nicrophorus vespilloides
ATATGCATATATTGGATTCATTCTATCTATTATAGTTTTCGAGTAAATCAATGAAATGTGAAAACACTGCTTTTCGAACGTTCTAATTTCAATTTTTCAACTTTGAACGCGTATTACAGCAATATGGATAAGAGCACAGGAATGTATCTATACTTTAGCAGATATTTGGAAAATTGCTCACTGCTACCAGGGAAGGCCGCTTTTTCGAACGTTTTAATATGGATAGAGCACAGGAATGTATCTATACTTTAGCAGATATTTGGAAAATTGCTCACTGCTACTAATATTCGCGCCTCCCCTTAGACTAGGCAAGCGTCCCCAGTTTGCAAAGTTTAGAAAACGCTATACTTTAGCAGATATTTGGAAAATTGCTCACTGCTACTAATATTCGNAGATTTGGAAAACGCTGCTGNATNNANATNTGTTGAAAAGGAAGGTCTATACTTTAGCAGATATTTGGAAAATTGCTCACTGCTACTAATATTCGCGCCTTCCCTTCGACTAGTCCACGCCTCCCGCCTCACAGTTGCACTGTAATATCCATTATTTATATACTTGTAAATATTTAAAACTCTCATCTACTTAATTTAGAAGATTTAATAGTCTACTACAGATGATAATAAATATTCAAGTTTAGATAATTAACACAAGCACAATGCTTATAATTATATAATTATGAAATATCATTATGATAGTGCTTTCACGCTGACTTGCATTGTTTTTTTTTGGATTTGATAAGTGGTACTGTCAAGTATACAGCGATGAAATAATCAATTGAATTTTTCGAAATTGAGAAGCATAAACTGAACAGAGGTTGAAAACGTATTGTGGTGATCCATGTTGAATAGTTTCCATGAGGTGATTAAATTTTGCATGGAAGCTGAAGATTCAATCGTTAACTAATCTGCACACAATATATTAATCATGTTGATTTATACTCAAACAATCGATGCAAAGTTTACATTGTACGAGTCAAACAATGTGATACAAGAAGCATTGAAATGAAGCACAGACATCGACGTATGTGAAATGATGACCAACGCGGAGAAAACCATACAAGATTTAATTGAAGATTTCGAGATAATAAACGACTTGTGCGTTTTCAATGGGAATTAGCTTAATAATGAAGATAAAGGAATAAAGTAAGTGTGGATGCGATGCGATGCGAAAATATGTAGGGCGAAGTGGAATTTCATCATAGGACGCAATTGAGTTTTCCGAGGCGCCTGGGGATACACACGCGGGGTTGATTAAATTACTCGAACGGTATTTCCTGAAATTTCATTACGTCTCTTTCACGTCTCAGGTAGAGAGCGAATGCACAAACCTAGATTCCTCACGAAATGCGGTATTCCCTCAGTATTTTCAATTAATTATATATATATAACATCCCCCAAGTTATTCTATATTAATTTAACTTTACAATTGACTTCTTGCTCAAAAATTGAAAAAAAAGCTATACATCACAAATATTATTATTGAATCCAATTGGAAATATAAAAAAAAGTCCTATTAATTAATTGAATTCCATCGATGCAAAAATATTTCGCTTTTAATTTAACGAAAACAAAACATTTTCTGTTGATTAATCCAATTAAAATCCATTGGATGCAAGCCTATTTAAATTAAATTAACCATCGACTCTGCAGGAATAATATTGATATTGCGTTGGCACTATTGATCCGTCTCCAATTTCAAATTTTTCGTTATTTTTGTCCACAAATTATTTGGAGCTGTGACCACGCAAGTAACACTGCCGTCGCCGCCGCCTTATGGTTTTTCTGCACGCAATTAAAATGCCATGTCTGATACTGATCAATACGCACACAACACATACACAGTGCTCCCCTCTGTTCGAGTAATTTGTTACTTACAATCATGTAATTTCATACCAACCCTTCGTCTTTCNNNGGAAGTTTCAATGTCGGACGACCAATGAAAACTCGGCAACATCTGTCAGAGCGGAAACTTAAGTTTCAAGCCTTCGCGTAATTCAATTTAAAATATATCTGATTCAGATTTTTCTACTTTTTAAAGGTTTCTTTACTTCGCACTGAATTAATCGGAAAACTATACATTTTATATTCCAACTATAAACTATATAAAATAGATTTCAAAAATGAAACACAACACATACACAGTGCTCCCCTCTGTTCGAGTAATTTGTTACTTACAATCATGTAATTTCATACCAACCCTTCGTCTTTCNNNAAGTTTCAAGCCTTCGCGTAATTCTATTTAAAATATATCTGATTCAGATTTTTCTACTTTTTACAGGTTTCTTTACTTCGCACTGAATAAATCGGAAAACTATACATTTTGTATTCCAACTATAAACAACTACAAGTTTTTAATTAACCAAGTAAATATAACAAAATAAATTGTGATGTGATAAATAAAATGTATCCGAAATTTCAATATATTTCTATATTAAAATAGATTTCAAAAATGAAATAATAGGATAAAATTTGATTGAAAATGGCGTCAGATTACAACAAAACAGTCTGTCAAAATTTAGAAAAAAACAAACAATATTTTATTTTTATATTGGCAATGCGTACAAAATCAAATAATGTTACAAACTTCAATCCATATCGTTTTGCGTTGATGAATTTATATCTATGTACGAACTATACGTAACAAATAAAGGACAATTTTCATTCATTGTTTCAAATTATGTTCGTTTTACCAGCATGATTATAAAGACCCCCAATAGATCTATCATTAATTACGTTGTATATGTAAACAGAGAGAAAAAAAAAGTTAATTCCCTAAAAAGTACAAGGTTTTGAGTCATAGTTATATGTTGAATAGGGGCGTTGTTATTTCGTTAATTAATCGTTATATATTAATGGATGAAAGTTATATTTAATTATAAAAATACACAATAAACCTTTTATCTCTACAATGAATTCATGATAAATTTTAATATAATATTCTTCACAAAATTAATGGTTTATTGTTGGAAAAATGAAAACAAGATCGTTATCAAATAACAACAAAATAGATGTTTACATTGAATTATTCTAATATCAGCTAATAATTATTGATTATCTAATGATGGTTAACATTCCTGCATAGACAGCTGTAATTGCATAATGTAATCCATATAGTGCAAAAGCTGCGTATATTTAAGTAATTTATGCGTTTGGAGTTAATAGAGTTGAATTTACTGCTTAAAATGGTATTATTTGTGGGGAGAAAACTTTTGCGGAACTGAGAGATTAATTGCAAAAGTTCCGGCAACGAGATTTCGGATTTTCCTCTACATTTTGATAAAGTTATCGAATCCCGTTTAACAATCAGCACAAAACTTAAAGTGAAAAACTAAGTTCAAAATTATTGTTGATATTGGATTATAGTTTTCGAGTATATCAATGAAATGTGAAAACACTGCTTTTTCGAACGTTCTAATTTCAACTTTGAACGCGTATTAGAGCAATATGGATAAGACCACAGGAATGTATCTATACTTGCTGGATTACCCAAACATTCAGCTTTCATATGCATATATTGGATTCATTCTATCTATAAAATCAGTTGATTTAAGTGCGTGGATGGGTTTTAAATAAGTAACAAAGAAAAGAAACACGTTTTAATAACAATTTAATTACTAATATTTTTTGGTTACACATGATTAAAATTTATTTTTAAACTGCAGTATTTTCTTTCAGAATTATAATTTTTTTTTTGTCCACCCAAATTTTTTAAATTTTTTTTTTTCATCTCTTCTACACTTTTATCACACACTCTCTCTCCCATCTCTTCCCCTACATAAATACGTTACGCAATGTACAACAAAATGTACAAATTAAACAAAACAAAAAAAAAACAACAACAACAACAAGGCCTACGCGTGTTTCGCTCCGATTAGTTTATACAACAAAAAAAAATATAATGTAATAATGTAAGTTTACAAATATATTTAATATCAAAATATAATTTGTATACGAACGGACGGTGCATAGTTAATAATGTTAGAAATTAGAAACAAGTTACAACAATAACAAAATAATAGATGGTCACGACGGATAAAGAAATATCATCGTTGTCGAATCGTCGCACAAGTTTGATTGGAAAAAGGCACTTCAAATAACATCAAACCATGGAAGATTAATCTTTGTAAAAAGAAAAAAAATATATATAATAATGATGGAACAACAAATTATAAATATTTATATTAATCTATGTGTGTTTGTGTATCGATCGATATAAAAAAAAATATACATATTTAGTAATAATAATAATGTGTATTATTTGATAAAATTCGAAGAAGCGTTAAAAATAATAATAGTAATAGTAGTGTAAATGTACAAATAGGAACTTCCGATTGAAGCACTTCGAGGAAAAGTAATTCAAGCGATTCAAATTCCTCAACCTTCTTCTCACATCCTCCTCCTGTTTACGTTTTTTTTGTTTTGTTTGTCTTCTCTCTAGACTGCTACGTTACAAATTAGTATTATTAAAACGTATTAAAGCTACATCATAATATCATATATGACTAGTTTCGTATAAATCGATTTACACGTCTCTTTTACACACAATATATATGATATATACGACGAGGAGACATTAAGACACAAATCTGCGTATCCGCATCTTCATCTCATCTCGACTCCCTAAAAAATATTCATATTATTTATACATATACTAATATTAATCTTATTATTATTAGTATGGCAATCACAAAATATTTCACTTGCATTAAGTGGTCCTCCAAACTTGGTCAAATTTTACATAAAATTTACGAAAAACAACGGAAAATAATAACAAACAAAAAAAAAAAAATTCTTTTGTTTCCAGTAGAAATAAATAAACAAGCGAATTCATATGTATCTATGTAAAATGCAATTGGTGAACGGATGAAACGACAATTCTTTCAATTATTTAGTAGTTAGCAGTCTTGTAGGATAAAATGAATCAAACTTTCAGTGGTAATTTATTGTGATTATTTGATCTTCGTTGCGCGCATAAATTGATTTTCGAATTGATTTTCTCACCAAATGATGAAAATAATAACTATATCAAATTGTTTCTGTTTGTTTTGTTTTTATTACATAATCAACGTTGTTCGTCAATGACTCCCGTATATTTGATACACAAGAATAAATAGCTTCTTTGCTCTGTTTAAATATATATAACGTTCGTTATATAAATGTACATATAATATATATATTATTAAAATCCTAAATTTTCATTTTGCTATAAGCACTTACATTTTGTACTATAGTTTAAGGGCAAGATATATCTTTTTTTTTTTAATATTTCAGCTACAAATATAACTCTTATATATTCTCTCTATCTTTCATTGTTTTTGTGTTTCAATTTACAAAAAAAATGAACTTTTCTGTCCCAATTAAAGTAATTAATTCTTGGTGTTCATCTTTTCTCGTCAATTCCTCGTATTGAACTATTCTCTTAAGAATACAAATTTAAAATTACAAAAAAAAAAACGAACTTTTGTAAATATACTCTTCGTTAAGATTCGTGATTTGTTCTGTGTAAAAGATGTATTAAAATTCATGGAATGTAATTAGTATCAAAGGCGTAGCGATCGCGTCTTCTTCGTCTACTCGCATTTCTTGTCGATCAGCAGAAACACGTTCATGTTATCTTTACCCTTAACGTACACGGATCCGCGCTTCTCGAAGTTGTAGCGTTCGCTGAGGATGTCCAAGCAATGCTCTCCCACCTGTATCCGTCCGTTGACGCCGGTCGAGTCCATCCTCGAGGCGACGTTCACCGCGTCCCCCCAAATATCGTAATACAGTTTAGTCCTGCCGATGACGGCCGCAGTCACGTCGCCGAAGTTGTACCCGATCCGCAGGATGAGGTTGAACTCGAGCAGATCCCTGTTGAAGTTATCTATGACGTTCTGCATGGCGATAGCGAAATCCATCAGAGCAAACAAGTGTTCGTTCTCGTCCTCCTGCTCGTCCCTCATCCGCGAATTCAATCCGCTCGCAGCCATGAACGTGCTGCCGATGGTCTTGATCTTCTCCACGCTGCGAAACTCCGGAAGCGTGAGCAACTCATCGAAATCCCCGATGAGTTCGTTCAGCACTCGCAGGAATTCCTTTCCGCCCAAGTAACTCTCGTCGTACATCTCGTTGAAGTTGACGATGCTCGCGAAGATTATCGCCACGTTGTTGAAGTTCTCCGAGTACTTGGCGTTCTTCTTCAGCTGCTCGGCGACGTGCTCAGGTACAATGTTGTATATCAGCCAGTCGGCTTGGTTCTTCAGGCTCTGCACGTGAAATCTGTCACGATTTGCGACGTAGTTCGCATGGAAGCTGATCCTGTACGCTATTTCGAATTCGCGATTCAAAACCCAGACGAGGACGAGCAGAAGGAAGAGATCCATGAGTATCTCCGAGTCGTATAAATAGTTCAATCTTTGGTGCGACTCGAGGTACACGTCGGTGGCGTTCGCGAATATCGGTGGAGGCGCTTCACCTGCTGGACAGTAACGGTACAGGATGAGACTCATGAAAACCACGCAGTAGATTGTGCCCAGTACGTTCTTCATCCAGCAGTTGAGCTGCGTGAAGTTGCAGAAATGTATGATGCCGACGAAGAGCAGATGGCTGTAGAGGTAATCGGACATCTTCAGCTTGCCGCAGATGCTCGGGCACGCAAAATTAAGGAGTATCGACACCAGCGGTAGACTAACTAATAACCCACCGAAGGTGTTCCAACGGTACCATCGTGAGATGAACGAGAAATGGTGCTCCGCAAAGTGTATCACTGTTGGGAAGCAGAGGGCAACTGCGAAGCCCTGAAGTAAAGTGAACAAGCAGAACGTCGTTATCCAAAGGGTCGATGGTTCGTAGAGGATGAACAGAGCTGTGGACACGATTGCGAAGACCACGGCCGAGACGAAGACGTCGAAGTACGTGTTGAGTTTGTTGTTGGCCAAGGTGGGTATCGTCTCGTGCTGATCGAACATCGAGTGCACGTTTGCTCGGTACTCGTGCTCCATTTTCTCGTTCTCGAAGAACAGCGATATTTGCGAGAGGGGTGGTTTTATAAAATAGGAACGTTTCGATTTCGAATTGTCTTGAACACACTTGATCAGCTGCCTATCGGATTGCTTACGTAAACTCTGGACGCATTTGCCCAAAAACGGAGCTGGAAGTCTGGAAGCGTACTGCGGGGAATTTATGCTCGATTGACTCGACGTGTAATAACCGGAAACTCTGTGCTGCAGCAGATCAGACGGTGGTATGTGCTGTTCAATCTGCAACAACGAAAATTACATCATTTTCATTCAACAATATCCATCATGAATGTCAATCTATCAAAACTGAAATATCTTGAAAGATATTGATTAAATCTTAATAATAGAATGTTACAGTCTAATAACTAGAACATATTCTTTTTTTTTTTAATAAAATCCCATTTCAATAGAATAATATCTGTCCTTAAACTCATTATAATAGACTATGAAACGGCGACCTTTCCACTTTGCTGGCCGTGGCCGTTCATCCACGAAGAAAACACAAAAGCAATAATTCAATAGTTTGATTTAAATTTTTCTAAAAGATTGTTAAGGTAAATACACAATTTGGTGATGATTCACGGTTTTTCGATAAAAGTTATCTAAACTATTTTATTTTTGTGATTAATTCGGTCTGCGAAGCGTGAGAATGAGTCGACTCATATTTTCTTCTAATAATAATTAGGTTCATCACGTTATCAAGCGGCTTGACCTTAACGATTACGATCATCATCCGCCGTTCGGTAACAGCTCTTCCGTAATTTCTTTAATTGGGCCTGCAGCTGCTCAATTGAAACGACTTTGACTACATCATGCATGTATATAATTAGAATGTTTATGATTACCTGCAGGATGCTGCTCCTTCTGCTGTTGCTCTTGATGCCGGAATCCTTGCGACTGTTGACGGATGGTCCGGTGCTGATTTGGTCGTCCACGAAGATCGTGGATAACCGGCTGGGCACTTCCAGGGAGCATTTCTTGGATCTGTTCAGTTGGCCGATGGCGACTGTGGCGCTTCTCGCACGCTCCGAGGGGACGATGTCGATGTTCGGGGATTTCTCTCTGCGCGATCTGTTGCTGCCCACGCGACTCAGGTACGTGAAATCGTTGTTGGGACGACCGTACTGACTCCTGTAGCTGCCCGCTCTTAAGAATTGCGAGAATTCGCACGGAGAGTAATCGTATTGTCCGACGTCGCTTCTCGACTGACTGATGTAGGATTTCACGTCGATCACGTCCTTTTGCTCGTCCAAATAGATGCTGTTACGTTTCTCCTCTTCATCTACAGACAAATTGATCCAATTCAACTCGTCTTTGCCATTCTCCACCGTCCCATTCTTGGACTCTATTATCGTCGGCACTTGAGTGTATCCTGTAGGATTGACCACTATAGAGCCATCGCAGTCGGACGTGCAAGGCAACTCCATCCCAATGTCCATGCTATCCTTCTGGTCACCTTTGCGCAAGAACTTCGGTATCTTCCAGTTCTTGATTTTCACCGAATACCGACCGGAGCTCGCCGTCGACGTGGGCGTCTTCACCGACTCACTTCCACCCGACTCCTTCTCCGGTTCGATCTCCTGCTCGTTTTCCGAATCCAAAATGCTTGGCAAACTGCTTGCCTTGATCTTGCACACGTCTGGAGAGAGCATGTTCGGATTGTGCAGAGGTTTGAGAAGAGATGGCGGTGTGACGCAGGAGAGGACGCGCGGGCGTGTTTGCGGCGACATCGAGGGCGGCGACGTGGGTGGAGACACTATCAGTTGCAGGGAATTGTTCTGCTGCGGCTTATCGATACCCTTCAGACTGCCGTTGTAAGACGGAGGCCTCTCGCTCTTCCTTCCCAGTATAAAAAAGGTCTTCAAACCTACAACGAAACATTACGGTTATCCCATTCGACACAACACATCAAAATAATCAAACTAAAATTACCAAATACTTGCTTTCCCTCCTCGAACAGATAGTTGTCTGGCAGGAATTTCAGAGTGTTCTCCGATATGTGAACCATTCCCGGTTTTCCCGTCGATTCCATCCGATTCGCCAATGTAACGTCGTTACTCCACACGTCGAACTTGAACCTTCTGGTTCCAACGATTCCGCACAGCACCGTTCCCGTGTGAACGCCGACGCGCATATTCACACCTTCGTTGTTCTCCAAATCGAATTGCTTTATCGCTTGAATCATACTCAAACCCATCTCCACTGAACACTTTGCATGATCCGGCCTCGGCTCCGGACAACCGGATATGCAGTAATAACAATCGCCGAGCGTTGAAATCTTCTCGCAGTTGTGTAATTTACAGAGCAAATCGAACCGCTGGAACAGATTGTTCAAGATCTCCACCAGTTCTTCAGCGGATTTCGTGCTCGACATCTTCGTGAATCCAACGATGTCGGCGAAGAGAATGCTCACATTCTCTACTCGGTTCATGTTGAAAGGTCTGAAGAGCGATTGGATATCGTTGGTTTCCGGATTCGAGTTGCGCGGTTCCATGCCGTTCCTCGTGAAGTTCTCGTCGTCGTTCAGCAGCCAATTCGCAACGGATTGCGGCATCAGGGAATGTATCATGTTCTCCTTCAGCTTCTTCTCCGCTTCCAGCTGCTTCCGCACCAGCAAACTCTGCCCGACCTTCATAAAAGTGTTCCTCATCCTAACGTTAGTCATTATTAGAATGTGCAAACCAATTAGGTGTATGCAGACGTGCGAGAGTATTCGCACGGTGATGGTTACAACGTCGTACTGTTGGTCGTGGTACATCCACGTCAGTATTTCGAAGATCACCGAGTAGAGAGTGCTCATTATGATGCAGAGGTACATTTTCATGGGTATCACAGTGTAAACGAGCAGCAGGATCTCGGTGCAAATGGAAAAGTGTCCGATTGGGCTGATCTCCGACGTGGACTTCTCCGAGTACGGCTTGAACCTCATCGGCATCAGCACGACAAAAGTGAGACTCAATATGCACAGCGTCAAAGCCATCACCCAAGATATTGTCAGCATGTAAACGTCGTAGATATCTTTGTAGGTCAATAAAAGCACGACTATGGCTAGAACGAAGAGGAGAGCCAGGACTATGCAGAGGATGGGCCAGTGCGTCGTGTCGGCTGACAATCCGGTAACGAGGAAGTACAGGAACCAGGAGAACGATATCAGCAGGATGTAGCAAAGAGCATATCTGCAATAAGTAATGAATTACGATCATTCCAAAGACGCAATTACCATCTCTAATCACCGAAATTTCTTCCTGTTGTGATTGGGAACGCTCTTGCGGAATTGGCCTTCGAGGATTTCGGAATCGAACGTTGGATCCCACCACGATTTGCTGGCCGCTCTCTCGAACGGTATGGGCAAGCATCGTCCCCAGCAACCGGACTCCTGAGAGACCCGGGCCAGGTAGATCTGAACGTCCGGACCCATCGCCAGTTGGCCATCATCGATGGTATCCGACGAGTGTTCCGGTTGGTTCAAGTTCTGCGACTGCGAGAGCGAATAACTGGTCGACGAAAGCCTCTTCTCCGACTCCATCCTTGCGACTCAAATGGTAATACTGCAGAATCAGTTTCAGTCAGATGCATGCAGTCCCTTGTGAGTACATTGCGTGACGTGTATCTCATTATTTGATTATCCATTCTGCAAAAACACAAAAGTGATATTTCAATGTTAATATCTCGTAAATCTAACAGTCATAGAATTGATATTAAAAGACAATAATAGCGCGAGTAATCTTGTCTTGCAGACAGTTGCATTATCCTAAGCAAATATTTGAGTACATTTTCGACTGACCATCATTTACTAACTTGTTTACGGTAGTAATTCCGTGTTGAAAAAAAAAACTTAGATCCTAATAAAAAGGGAATACAAGCATCATTATCCGTACGATTCGCAGCTTCTTTCTGCTACTTAAGAGGCATTAAAATCGTAATAGGTGATAACACGATTACATCCTCTCTCTGTGTGAGTGTCTGCAGGCAATAACACTTTGAGCAAAGCTTAAATATAATTTGATCATCAATTCCGAGCGAGAAGACGTCGCGAGGCAATTATTAATGCGAATAGATAGATTATTACATCAGAATGGGGGAGGGCATAATAAAGTGCGATTACGTTCTTTCAGTTTATTAATTGTGTGAGTGCGCGCCTACATAAATATATATATATATAAGTACGTGAGACACAGGTAATGGTGGGCATTCTAAAGTAGATCAGGTAACATCGCCGTGACCTTAATAATGTAATTCATTTTAATGCCAGGCGACATTCATCTGCGCTAATCATAAATATATGTCCATCGCGTATCTGCGATTAATCTTGTTTTGTCTAATTGTTTACCGATGAAATGAAATTTATTACATATTTTACGAGAGGAATGCTGCAACCTTCTCTTTAATACGGATTTACAGCGACGCATTGAAACCAAGACTTTACTTTATTAACTTCGCAATGGAAACTAATTACACTTTACTAGTTTATCGAAATTATAGACATAAAGACCATCGCAATTTTAACAACTCCCAATATGATTGGATTTTTGTTCTATACCTGTAATTCTAATCATTATAACAAGAGAATTATTTTATTAAGTACTATTATTAGAGTTATAAAACAATCATTACTAGGTATTAATAGCTGCGCCAGAAATAAATAGCGTAATACGAAAATAGCCGGAAATTATTACGGTATACAATTTCCATTGATTTGTGATATCGATTACGGTGAAATATTTGGAACGGTGTCTATTTCCAACGGCTGAAGGAGAATATAGAAAAATTAAATTCTTGCTTTACATCTCCTCAACTATACTAGACAAATATTGGATTTACTGTAACTTAATATAGACTAAATATTGGGCTAAGATAATGCATGGAGATGATTTACGAGGCAAACCGAGAACATCCAAACAGAAAGAGAGATGAGCTCCAAAAAAAAACGATTTTATCATGCACGAGGTGTAAGTATGGTCGCCTATCAACTTATTGACTTTGGCATATTGACATGGAAAATAATGAATGAATGAATAAATAAATAAATAACAGCAGCACGTTGAAAGTGCACGGAATGATTATCATTATTGATATTAATCCGTTTATCTGAGGATTAGCGCAAAAGCCGAAATTAATGAACAGCGCCCTATCTTCTCATTAAAGTTAACAATAATAAATAAATGGAAGGAAACAAATAAGTGAGAGGAATAAAGAAATCAGTGGCTCAATTGCGCTCAATTGATGATCAGACACGCGAAATTGCATAATTGGACTGTGATTATGCGGAGGAGGATGGGTTCTTCCTCCTTTTCGAGACACGCGTGTGTGTGTACGGAAAACGAAAGGAAAACAGTCCTCCAACACCCACCGTTCTAAAAATATTTTCATCATCGAACTTGAAAGGCCGCTAAAATTATCGCAATTTTTCGGCGTGCTAATATTAAATCATCCTCAAAAAATATTATATTTTCCATAAACACTTCGTCGCTCTCCTCAATGCGTGTGTCTATATAATAATAATGTTTTCTTTATTATTATTATTACCGTTTCTTATTCTCGCCAGATGAAAGACTTCTTTGTGAAACTGAAAGGTTTGCACTTTCTCGTTTATTATCAATTAAAACAAATTGATAATTGAGTGATATGAATTTAATCGAGATCAGCAGAAGACACGGACGAGAGAGTGTCCTTGTTGAATCATTGAGATCTGCTACAACATGTAACATACAAAAAAAAAAACAGAGAGAATGAGAATATAAGAAACAAAACAAATAAATAAACATAAATTAAATGAAACTTTTGTTTGCTCTCGCCTAATTAAACGAAACGCGGATTACGTTTTGAGGAAATTTTCTTGCGATTAATGCTCGACGCGACAAAAATTATACGTGGAATGCTGTAATCCAAATGATAATTAATGTTTTATGTAACGTGTGTGAATGAGCGAGAGTGTGTGGCGTTGCCTCAACATTGAGTAATGAATTTTTGGTATATGATGATGATGATGAAGAGTATAGTTAAGATGCTGTTATTTAACGAATGTTTGCTATTTAAGAACAGAAAGAAATAAAATATAAATATTTACCATGGTGTTTGCATATGTTCGGAAGAATCTTGCAGAAGTTGCGAAGAATCATGTTTTGTCTAAACTAATCTAAATCAAACACTCCGGGGACATGTCAACAGAACATGCTCGCACACTACTTAATTGATAATACTCCTCGACACTGTGTATCATGTTTTCTAGTGGTCGACGAGAGGAAAAACCTACTGCTAAACGTCTTGCAGCCACAGCCGATGATGTGTTATTGTTGTTGTTGTTGTATTATGTACGTCGTTGTTGTTCTTAGGCTCTTTATGTTGTTTCCGGTGTGGTTTCTCTTGAAGGATCTCTGCAACGACGACTCTACCAAAGAAAAATCAAGGGGGTTGAAGCAGCGGTCGTGTGTTCTATAACGTCTATGCAAAGAACATGTGTCAGATTAGAAAGTAAATCATTGCGAGACACACACACACGCACCACTCTCTGACTGACAGTTACAGTGCTGAGCGGAAGAAGACAGAAAGAAAAGTGTATAGTAAAAAAAAAGAACGGGTAGTCGTTGAATCTGTTGCTGCTGCTGCTGCCGAGTAGTTGTTGCAAGTGGTACGGACAAGTCCAAACTGCACTGTGGAAACTTTGATTGACAAATGACAGATCGCCCCCCAAACACTCTCTCGCACACACACACTGCCGCCTGTTTTGCCTCCTACTACTACTACTGCTTCTCTTCCTCCACCTCCTTCCTTCCTCTACTCCTTGGTTGCCAAGTTGTAAGCGGCGCGCACACTGCACACGTTCGGGGAGGTCATGTAGTAGTGAGCTGGAAGGTCTCCTACCTAAACATTTCATCCTGTATTTCTTATGCAAATTCACCTTTTATTCCCTTCTAATCATCATCCTTCGTTCCTAACATGCACACTTAATCTGCTTACAAGATTACACGCAACTGGAACGGTCGAAATGCTGCAGCAGTTCTCCACTTCATCAATTCCCCAAACATCAATTTACTTAATGAACTATGAAAACTGTTTTATTGTTGCAAAATTAATCACAAACTTGCAGATAGTTAACTGAAAGATTTAAACATATTCCAAAAGTTATTAAAGCTTACAATTCCAGATGAAAACTACAGAGAGTTTATTGACAAATTTAAACATATACAAATGATTATTCAAGCTTAAAATAATTGAATTTCATTTGAAACCTGTTTCTTTTATATTTAATGAATCATTAAGTTGCAAATAGTTAATTTAAAGATTTAAACATATTCAAATTGTTCAAGCTTAAAAAGATTGAATTTCAGATGAAAACTATTTCATTACCTTCATTAACTTGCAGATAGTTAATTGAAAGATTTAAACAAAGATTCAATTCAAATATGATTGAATTCCATATGAAAACTATTTCATTATATTTACACGCCTATTCATTAACTTACAGATAGTTTAATGACAAATTTAAACATAAAATAATTGAATTTCATTTGAAACCTGTTTCTTTTATATTTAAAGACATATTCATTAACTTGCAGATAATTAATTCAAAGATTTAAACATATTCAAATTGTTCAAGCTTAAAAAGATTGAATTCCAGATGAAAACTATTTCATTATCTTCATTAACTTGCAGATAGTTAATTGAAAGGTTTAAACAAAGATTCAATTCAAATGTGATTGAATTCCAGATGAAAACTATTTAATTATTTTTACACGCCTATTCATTAACTAACAGATAGTTTATTGACAAATTTAAACATAAAATAATTGAATTTCATTTGAAACCTGTTTCTTTTATATTTAAAGACATATTCTTTAACTTGCAGATTGTTAATTCAAAGATTTAAACATATTCAAATTGTTCAAGCTTAAAAAGATTGAATTCCAGATGAAAACTATTTCATTAACTTGCAGATAGTTAATTGAAAGGTTTAAACAAAGATTCAATTCAAATATGATTGAATTCCAGATGAAAACTATTTAGTTATATTTACACGCCTATTCATTAACTTGCAGATAGTTTATTGACAAATTTAAACAGATACAAATGATTATTCAACCTTAAAATTATTGAATTTCATTTGAAACCTGTTTCTTTTATATTTAAAGACATATTCATTAACTTGCAGATAGTTAATTCAAAGATTTAAACATATTCCAATAGTTATTCAAGCTTAAAAATATTGAATTCCAGATAATAAATCCATTTCATAATCTTCATTAACTTGCAGATAGTTAATTGAAAGGTTTAAACAAAGATTCAATTCAAATATGATTGAATTCCAGATGAAAACTATTTCATTATATTTACACGCCTATTCATTAACTTACAGATAGTTTATTGACAAATTTAAACATAAAATAATTGAATTTCATTTGAAACCTGTTTCTTTTATACTTAAAGACATATTCATTAACTTGCAGATAGTTAATTCAAAGATTTAAACATATTCCAATAGTTATTCAAGCTTAAAAATATTTAATTCCAGATAATAAATCTATTTCATTATCTTCATTAACTTGCAGATAGTTAATTGAAAGATTTAAACAAAGATTCAATTCAAATATGATTGAATTCCAGATGAAAACTATTTAATTATATTTACACGCCTATTCATTAACTAACAGATAGTTTATTGACAAATTTAAACATAAAATAATTGAATTTCATTTGAAACCTGTTTTTTTATATTTAAAGACATATTCATTGACTTGCAGATAGTTAATTGAAAGATTTAAACATATTCAAATTGTTCAAGCT
>NW_017099649.1:15874-16102 GCF_001412225.1 Nicrophorus vespilloides
ATTGAATTCCAGATGAAA
The DNA here is from genome assembly GCF_001412225.1 of Nicrophorus vespilloides. Taxonomy (NCBI): domain Eukaryota; kingdom Metazoa; phylum Arthropoda; class Insecta; order Coleoptera; family Silphidae; genus Nicrophorus; species Nicrophorus vespilloides. Next base: position 15,893 of record NW_017099649.1, read on the forward strand.
ACTATTTAATTATATTTACACGCCTATTCATTAACTTTCAGATAGTTTATTGACAAATTTAAACATATACAAATGATTATTCAACCTTAAAATGATTGAATTTCATTTGAAACCCGTTTCTTTTATATTTAAAGACATATTCATTAACTTGCAGATAGTTAATTTAAAGATTTAAACATATTCAAATTGTTCAAGCTTAAAAAGATTGAA